>NW_008705580.1:488064-489214 GCF_000186865.1 Aureococcus anophagefferens
TTCAGTTAGATCCGTTCACAGTGATACTTTGCATGAGCCCGGCCAGGCCAGGCCAAGACGGTTTCCCTTACGTGGCGAGGAGGGCCGCTGAGCTGGCGTGGTTAGAGGAATCCGGCGGCTTTGCCCCCCCCTCGAAGGGGGGGGGTCCGCTGCGTAATTACTGATCATTCTACCTGCCGAATGGCTGACTCGCCAGTCTCAAGGGCGCCCTTCGTTGGGGTCTGGTCTACAGACCGTGGCACCGTGTTTGCTTGCTATTTGCTGTGAAACCGGAGCCACAGTTTGACAAATGTGTGATCAAACTCCTTGTCCATTGCCCCTGCAAGAGGCGAGTACGCCTCTCGCAGGGTTTCGTAGTCGTCCTTGGTGAAAGTAAAACAATGGCAAGAACGGCTCGTGCATGTAATGCGGACCTTGAGCCTGAATTGGGCCTCACTCGGGACTAGCATCATCGCATCACCAAAATAAGCTTGAGGACCGTAGACTTCATCTGCGGGATACCTCTTGGCACCTGTGTGGGAGCTCTTGGTATATAGGACAGTAACGGAGCCCTTAATGACAAATTGAAGCTCGCGTGCTGCGATACGGGCGGAATTGATTATCTGGCCACCGGAGTAGCTTGCAGGCTTTAACCGAGTCAACAGGATAGCAATCGCACCCATGTGCAGGCGTTCAATAGCAGAAAAAAAAGGGAGGTAAGGAAGGACTGAGCGATGAACATATATAACCGAAGGATTCCGAATATGGGGAGGCAAGAGATCCACAATGGAATGTTCATCAAAGACGCCACGAATGGAAAGGCAGTGGCTATGGTTCCGACGTACGCGGAGGAGGAGTTCCGAGGTGGGTGAAATATCACGGATTTCAGCAAGGAAATCTGCGAGATAGCCCTTTTCTGCCTTGCGATGGCGTTCTGCCGGATCAAGGTTGGTGACAATTCCAACAAGTATGCCAATTACGTACGCAAAGATCATCGTACCAAGAACTTGAGAGATTATGGTAACCGTGAGACCGGTCCCGTTTCCTAGGGTCGGGTATACATCACCATACCCCACTGTTGTCATTGTCGCAAATGCCCAATACATAGTTGTCAGGTATTGCGTGGTCCGCTCTTCATTCCTCAATTTTGCACTATCATCCATTTCGTCAT
>NW_008705580.1:493037-494564 GCF_000186865.1 Aureococcus anophagefferens
ACGGAAAACTCCTCNCAATCAAGCTCGCCATTGCCATCGACATCGATGTCTTGGACAAGGTTGAAGACGTCTTCAACGGAAAGATCCTGGCCAAGCATCTCGTGGACGACGTTGTGCATCTCGTGCACGGTAATCGTCCCCGAACCATCCTGATCTAGGAGATTGAACATGTCGTGGACAAGCTCATCAGGGTCACACGAAGCAACGTAGTGTGTAAGCTTTGTTGCAAACCTACGATTGTCGGACTTGAAATGAGGCCTACTCGGTAGAGACAACGATCGAGAACGAAAAGAATTCGTCAAAGGAGATCTCCCCAGAGTTGTCATCGTCAAGATTGTCAATTATTGTCTAAAAGTATTTCATGACAAATGATGTTGTATGAACAACAAATTAGGTGATAGAAATTTCTATTCGTGTAATTGATGTAGACGCTGTAATATCATTACGTCTAGCTGCTCTGGCTTGGCATCGCAGGCAAATTTGACGAGAAGATCACGCATCTCCCCACGGTCAATAGAGCCCTGACCGTCTTCGTCGAAGAGGTTGAAGATGCGCTGCCAGTGCGAACGCTGACGCANAGCGAAAACATCGCGCTCCTCTCGACGCAGCTCCGATAGAGCAGCCACTGAGGCGCGACGAGCGCGGGCTTTCTTCTTGATGTGTTTGCCTGTTGCAGTCTGAGCACCAGACCATTTCTTCTTCTCAAAGGCTGTCATCTCTGTCTCTGTTTCATCGTCAATCTGCGCAGTTGAGAAGCCAAGTGCAGACCAAGAGAAGCGCTTGTTGCACTGTGTGACATCACTGCTTGCAGTGGACGGGGACTGGAGAGTCGATTCTTCGTTCTCGATATTTGTCTCCGGAGAGGCAATGACGTTTAGAAGCATGCTAGGATTGCGGAGGCACTGGACGACTTTGAGTGCCTCGAATGCAGCAACTGTCTTCTGGCGACGGAGGACCAATTCGATAACACGGCGATTTTTCATATCGGATATGTTAGCAACAACGGTAAAATCTTCCAAAACACGTGTTATTTTCAATAGAACAAGTGCTGGAGGTCCAATAGCGACTAAGAGGATCATGGTGCCACCCAAGTAACCGCCGCGATGTTGGAATGCAACAGCAGGAATGGTGTGGTCAACCGGGTCGTGGGTCTCAAAGAGATCGTCAACATAGACAAGACAAAAAATGGCCATGTAGACGGCTGTCATGAGGCAAATGAGGCGAATAATATCAAATGTAAAATGTGCGCGATGTGTTTCACCAAACCAAAATGATTCCACGTACGCGGCTGCAACATTGTCCTGAACATTCCCAGTGGGATCAAAATTAGACGTCGCACTCGTGGAATAGGACAGAGACTTGGGAAGGTCGATGGGCACAGAGCCCTGACGGTCTTTTGTTGTGTTTACTAGGGACTCACGCACGCTTCGTTTTACCCGCGAAAGTGTAGTTGATATGGATGGTGCAGCTGCCATTGACGCCCGTCTCTGCTTTGCAAGTCGCTTCACGCGATCGCAAGCATTTTCA
>NW_008705580.1:495324-505294 GCF_000186865.1 Aureococcus anophagefferens
GCTTGCGCAGGAATATCGCCATTACGAGAAAGAGCACCATGTGAACTTGCTCGCCCAATTCCTGGATTTCCTCCGGCTCACCTACCAAACAAATATATTAGCAGGTAGAGGAACGTGCTCGTCGCACCAAATATTCTGGTGGACATTGTATGCAGGTACTCCGCCTTGAAAATGGTGAACATCAAAAGACCGATAAAGCCAAGTAACGTCAATTCTGAGTACCTGCAGTTCCATCATCGGCACACAGTCACAACGAGGAAACGCACAGCGACGTCAAAATCGGTTGAAATGCTTCCGGTGTCGTCTCCCTGAGATGCTCATGTCCTAGTTCGAAGCAGACCGATAACAAAAGGATGAAGGTGACGAATACAACGACCACGATGTTCATTCCCCTCAGTGCTTGAGAAGGACCTCGTGAATGCGGCAGGCTGTCCGTGCGGTCGCGTCGCTCTAGAAGGCCTTCTAGAGCCGGCGACCGCACTCTAGAGTCACTCTAGACCGAGTGCGTCCGCCGTCCAATGACGCAAAGACCCAGTCGCCCAAGGTATGGATTCGGGGCTGGGCGCGCGGGCGCCTGCGGGCCGACATTTACCTGAAAATTCCGCCGGCGGGCTGCTTCGGTTGGGCTAGAATCCGAAGCCGAACGGATCACCAAGTCACAGCACAAATTTTACCAGTGGATACGAAAAAGAAAAGGTATATACCGTGTTAGAATCCGAGTATGCTAGTATGAAGCACCAGCATAGTATAGCATGAGCATAGCCAGTATGCTAGTAAGGCAGACTTAGCATAGCCAGCACGGGCCAGTATGAGCGTCCCAGCATAGGGAGGATAGCATAGTCCCGAGTTAGGGCAGCATAGCCCAAGGAGCGGAATGTAGGCTCCCTAGGTAGCTGGCTTATCGCCAACTTAGCAAGCGCACTTTGATTGTGCTTAATCACACTCGCGTTCTGACCTCCATAGTCGCCGTTTATCACGGAGTTCCTAGGGCTGAGCATTACCGGAATTACCTAAGACCTACGGAGGCCCTTAGGGTGTACGTAAGAGCTCCGACGTACGTGGCATGTCACAGAACATACTCGTGCTCCCCCCGAGGTCTCCCCCTCTCCTTTGGGCGCTACTTTCCTGGCTAATCGAAGATTACACGTACAAACAATTCTAGAGCTCGCTCGCCGCTCGCTAGTTTCAAGCAGCTGCTATGGATGTTGTCGCTGCTCGTGAAAAGATGATCGCTCGCCGATTTGGGGGCGCTCAACAGTCCCGAACTGGCGGCAAGGGTTCAATCCGCAGGAAGAAAAAGACTGTGCACAAGACCGCGACTTCCGATGACAAAAAGCTTGGGAGCACACTGAAAAAGCTCGGAGTAACGAACATACCGGCCATAGAAGAGGTCAATCTGTTCACCGCGGATGGTAAAGTAGTCCACTTCTCAAACCCGAAAGGTAGCACCCTGAATTAATCACGTGAGATAAGCTTGCAACCCCTGCGCACAGTGCAAGCATCGATTGCGGCCAATACATACGTAGTCAGTGGTCCAAATGAAAGTAAACGTGCGTACCCGACTTGACTTCTCTCCGTCTATTGGAAGTCATTTATTTATACACAGAACTTACGGAATTGTTGCCTGGTATCATGAATCAGCTTGGACCGGATAATATTAACCACCTCAAGCAGATTGCTGACAGCATGTCACTTGGTAGTGGCAATGCGCAGGAATCAGCTGCCGTTGGGGCGGGGGCCGTCGGGATTGACGATGATGATGACGACGTGCCGGACCTTGTAGAGAACTTTGAAGATGTTAGCAAAATGTGATTTCCCAGGCCCGCTGCAATTTCGCAGATATATATAAGCCATCTTCAGGGTGGCCTCCCATGAATAGAATACAGCGCAGTGCGTGGTTCGCCCCCCGAGCCCCGACAAGCCCCCAGCTGTGAATCGAGCGCAGAGCACCATAGCACGCCGCTGCTAGCGCGACGGCGACGTTCGAAGTGATGAGGGAATTCGGATGTATAGTAGAGAGATGGAGAGTTTTGTATCTCCCTAGTGGCTCGCTGGTACAGAGCCACCCAATATCCTTTCCCTTCCTTAATACTTTCTAACCCTGTTATAGTTGCGTCCCGCACTGTAATAGACGGAGAGTCTAGAGAGTTTTCCTCAGGCCTGTGATTGCATTGTAGGGGGGGTCAATGAACCCCGGCGCTCTCCGGGCTCCGCTCCGCCTCCGCTGGCGCCTGGTTTTGGGAGGCGTCGCCGGAGCGACTTCCGGGATTTTGGGGGACGCGAAAATTTGGGGAACTGCGTGGTGCGGCGCACCATGGCGAATGCGCCGATTTATGGCTCCCCCAAAACTCGCCCCGGCCAGAATGGGTCACAGTGCCCTGCACTTGACGGACCAGGGAGAGCGTTTTGTGAGAGCTGGGCTGCCCCGTGTCGCCGCCCGTCGGCCCGGCTGTGCGCCTGCGGGCGTTTGGATTCGGTTCCCCGCGCCTTGCGCCGGCCCGAGTGGCCGCAGCAACCGCAGCGCTGCTCGTCGGCGCCTAAAGCTCGCTCTGCAAGAGACTCGGGGAGACTTTGCTGGGTCCTGATCCAAACCAGGTCACCAGCGTGCTGCTATTCGCCGCGTCGACGTCTCGACAGCTTCGCGGTCTCAGAAGGTCCACGGAGGAAGGGCAAGGGCGCCAAGGACTACTACACGTGGCTCGAGGCGAAGTACTCCAAGGCCTTCTACGTCGGCGAGTCCCGCGCCTCCGGCGGGCGCCAGGACCTCGAGTTCGAGCGTCGGTCGCCGTCTACGTGAACCGCCCCCACTACGCCAAGTTCCTGGATGTCATCCCCCCGGACCCGCAGCACAGGAACATCCTCGAAACGTCCGCGCGTCCCCGACGCGCGTTCCGCGGGAAAAAAACGGGCTCTTCTAGTACCATAACTTCGCTCAATTCGGACGGATCCGGACGAACCGAAAGTCGTTTTCGAGTTCCTACGCGGGCTCCTCGGGACAGGCGCAGCCTCGGAGCTCGGCTCGACGACGGCAAAATCCCGGTTTTTCAGTGTCGCCCCTAATTGCATGGTCCTTTTATTATCTACTAGGATTCCTAGTAGCAGTAGTAGGCGCCAGGCCTAAAAGTTGGCGAGCACGTAATGGCCGATGACAAACACATCGACGCCGATGACGAGGTGGGTCGTGTGTCTCGCTAGCAATTCGTTCGCGCTCGGGAAGTCTCGTATCAAAGGTTGAAAACACGGAGGAAGATGTGGAGCTCGATATTTCAAACAGTGACGTTTGCACAAAGTCACGCCGCGTAGCGACATGAAACGTTTTGCCAAGTGTAGAGTAGGTACCGAGAAGCCGGGAAAATTGCTAATCTGGCGCTACAAGGGCTCGTGCTCCAAGTTAAGCCTGGGGCCAAGGTGCTAGAACTGTGCAAGTTCGGAGACATGGTCATAATACAGAAGTGCGGCAGTATTTATCAGAAAAAGATCAAGGGGAAGCTGATCGATAAAGGAGTGGCTTTCCCAACGTTTACCCCCAGCGCCGTTTGACAATTTCCACTTAAAAGTTATGTACATAGTTGCGTTTCTGTGAATGAATGTGTATGCCACAATTCCCCTCTTGAATCAGACACTACCAGTGAAGTGCTTTCAGAAGGTGATCTGGTGAAGCTAGACGTTGGTTGCTACGTGGATGGCTACATCGCCGTCGCTGCTCACACAATGATGTGCGGCAAGCAGCCGAGTATTGACAGGCCCTTATCAGGTCCTCAGGCGGACGTGCTCCATGCAGCTCATATCGCCTGTGAGGTAGCACAGAAACTCCTCCGTCCAGGAAACACGAACTCGCAGGTGACGAAGGCCATAGCCAAAGTTGCGGAGGACTTCAGCGTAAGCGCCTGTGCTGGAGTGCTGTCGCACCGAATGAAGCGCTTTGTCATTGATGGCAACAAAGTCATTCTGCTTCGCGAGGACACAGATCAGAAAGTAGAAGATTTTTCTTTTGAGCTAAACGAGGTTTACTCCATAGACGTGGCCATGTCTACTGGTGATGGTAAGCCAAAAGAGATGATATCCCGCACAACAATCTTCAAACGTTCTGTTGACAAGAATTACATGCTGAAGATGCGATCAAGCCGGACACTCTTCAATGAGATAAACTCTAAGTTTCCGGCGCTACCGTTCACACTCCGTGCCCTTGACGATGAGCGGCAGGCACGCATGGGAGTCGTCGAATGCTTGAAGCATGAGCTCATTCACCCGTACCCTGTTCTCTTTGAGAAAAAGGGGGACTATGTATCCCACTTTAAGTTCACAGTTTTAATCCTTCCCAGTGGCCCCACTCGCATTACTGGTCTCAAATCGTTTGAAACTGAGGCTGTCAAGACTGAAAAAACCCTTTCAGATGATGTGAACGCTATCATGTCCCTTGCCTCTAAGAAGAAGAAGAAAAAAGCGAAGAAGAAGGCTACTGGTGACTGTCCGGTATAAGCGGCCCGTGTAAGACAGGGACTTGAGGTCTAATCGGGCATGTAGACAACAGGGGCAAAACCAGCAAACGGGAGACGAGAGCTGCCGGGTGTGCATGGGCACACCCGCGGGGCACGGCACTGGCAGCTCGCAGGTGGCGCTTGACACGCGGCCGCAAGTGGCGCGGGGGTGTTGGCGACTTCAAGTAGTGGCCTCGCCGGCCCTTTCAGGCCCGGACGCGGGGGTGTTGGACCGCTATGTTGGGCCGGCGTTCCGGACCTGCCCAGGCCAGCGGCCGCTAGCCCGCCGCTCTAGCCCGCGGGAAATACGACGACTTCTAATTTAGGACCCGGCCGGGGCCCCGGAGCGGCGAACGCGGAAAATACTATTAGTAGTACGACGCGTACTAGTTTGGACCGTCGGACCCCATCGAGATACCACTAGTCCCAACTAACCTACCGTGCGCTTCAGTTGCAAAGGATCGACATAAAATTGCATTTACGGCAGTACAGTATGTTTCCGGTAACGAGTTCGTGGGTTAGACCACCTATCATCATCCAGCTAAATAAAACTGCTGGCTGTGGTGGTCCTCTCCCAGCTCGCCGCTTCCCCGGCCCCGGAGGGTGGGGTGGCTTATTTTTTGAGTGCATATGGTTTCTACTAGCATCGAAGGGTTGGGTTAATATCACCGGGGAAGCAGCTCCATGCGTTCTTCTGACTCCTCATGAAGCCCTGCGGCCCACACACTGCCTTGTGGCGGCTTCTGGCGGCCACAAATAACTTCAACATAGAGCTGTATGTTCAACTTGAACTAAAACATGAGATCGGGCAGGGCGCGTTTCTCTCGTCGCCGAGCTCGGCGCGGAGCTTCAAAAGGGAGTCGAACATCTCGGACTTGGACGGGCTCCTCGCTGGCGTCGAGCGCGCCGTCGGACGCCGCGCGCGGCCGCGGAGACGCGGTCCGCCCGTTGCGCGCCGACCTCGCGGCGGTAGAGGCGGGCGGCGCCGGCGCCGCGGGCTTTGCCGCCTCGCCGTCGTCGCCCGCGTCGGGGTCCGTCGGGAACGAGCGCAAACCGATGAGCAAGCAGGCCTACGCCGCCGCGCTCCGGGACCAGATGGACGACCGGTCCAAGGGGCCGTCGAGCCCGCGGAATCGCGACCCGAGCCCGATCTTCGGCGAGCCGAGCCGCCGCGACGCCTTCGGCAACGAGCGCGCGGCCGTCGACAAGCAGTCCTACGCCGCGCAGCTGCGGGAACAGATGGCGCAGGACGCGGGCCGGAGGGACGCGGAGCGCGCGCGGCGGCTTTCAGCCGCTTCTTTGCTCTAGGATTGTTGGAATTTATCAGAAGTGCATGCGGGAGCTTTATTCCAACGGATTTGCACGCGTTTTGTGATCCACTAATCGAATTTTGTTGATCCGTATTACGAAGCGCACAGTAGGTTAGTCGGGACCAAGTAGAGTAAAGCCCTAAAGCCCCCCTACATACTTCACCGTAACACAATATCCGCGTTCTCGCTCGGTCATCTGGTCGCGTATTTCTGCGACGATTTTTCACAAACTTGCCTTCCACGAGAGGAAAACTTGTTCGTTTTTATTTTGTAGCTTATAATTTTTTTGTTGGTTGGACAATAGTACAACTTGTCAATCTATCGGGCCTGTGCTGATTCTGATAGTATGTAATAACCACATTGGCGGCAAGGATGCACATGGGAAAACACGGAAGGGGCGGGCTGCATAGACTCTTGGAATGTCCACTCCACGATCTAAAGTCTAATTCTACTTGATCGTCATGATGTTCACTCAACAGAAGGCTTTGCGTGACGAGACCCAGCTTGGAATTCATGCTGACTACCAGCCAGCTCCCTGTGACGCCCCTGCATGCACGTTGGCCTCTGTACTCGTGACGCATTAGGGGGCTGCGGCGGGGCTTGAATTTGGCTGTGTGTATCCGGGCGATTCCCTGCCGGCAGAGAGCCATTGGCGCGTATTAGCCTTGGGCGCTCAAAGCGGAAAATATTGCCTTGATAAGAGGTGATAGGTTCGCCCCCGGCTGGTTACCAAAATGGACACCAGCCAAAAAACATCTGGCAAATATTCGATCGAGACCGAGCTTGGTGAATAAGATTCAAAACTTGATCCTCGACGGCAGTGACATCCCCTGATCGTACGACTCTCCCGGTTAGCTTGTCCTGAATTAAAGCAACCACGCGAATGGCCGCCTCCTGGCTCGGAACTTCCAGCGTGCCCTCAAAGCACTGTGATCGTCTTGGCGATGCTGGGAGGATGACACTGAGTCCAATCAAAGGGTCATGGACCAGCGCCTCGAGCACGGCTGTTAGAGATAGACATTCTGCTCTCATAACTCTAATGGCGTGATTACAAACCAAACGAAAGATCCCCTTAACTCCATCTACCTCCATCACGCTTATCAGCTGTCTTGTCAGACGAAAGGGGACATACTCCGGAAACTTGGCCCGTTGCGATGCCACATCAAAACAGTCTCCGAAGTCTATGTGTACAACATCACCAGTCAAATGATTCACCATGATGTTGGAAAGATGTCGGTCACCAAGTCCAATGATAAATCCTACCATAGAATTTAGCCCCAGAGTAAGTGTGAACCTTTGCCTTATAGAAAGCCACTTACACGGGGCTTCAGAATTTAACCAGAGCATGCGAGCCAAGTCTATTCCTTTGGTGCGCGCCAGGGAGTATGAAAAGGCCTCGAGCTTCCCTGGGCTGCACAACTCTGAATAAGCTGGAGCTACTATTTGCGAACAACTCGATTCTGCATCTGTCTGGATGGAAAATCTGTTTCTGTGTTCAGCAATAAGTGAGTGTACCGTGCAGCAGTTGGAAACCCATTCGAGCAACCCAGAGTTGTTCGACAGGGGCATGACCGCATACCTGGTTATTTGCATCAGGCCTTGGGCTGAGAGAGCTGGCTCACACTTGCTATATGCTTGTGCCAGCAAGCAGTTTATTAGACCACATAGCTGCATTACCCGTTCGTCCTGGCGCAAATCTTCGTTACCCTTTAGGAGGAAGTCGTATGATTCACCGTCCGAACCATGAATCTTAATCCGGCGCGGCCGCTGCTTCGAGCAAATGATATTTGCTTTTAGGGAAAAAGACGTAATGTGGATGATGCCGCATTGTTGCATACCACAAATTGGGAGCGTTCGACTTTTATCCCCTGCGGATAGCGATGTTCCTGGCACTGCGAGAGACAGATTCCTAACTGAAAGCAACATTGGAGCTATGTGGCAAAGCTCCAGGATCTCACAACCTACAGATGAAATCCGTTGTTTCAGGCGGCGGTGTAGGATCGAATACACATCCCATGCTTGATGGAGGTCCAAGTCTCGGCGACTGAGCAAAAACTGATGAAGGTGCCGTCGTGCCAATTCGACTTCACACCCGTGTGCGTGGCTGAAGGCTAGAATTCTTGCTGCATCACCAAGCCTATTACAAGCAACCCGAGCGAGTAGGGATACGGCCAGCGAAACTTCATGTCTCCAACACGAATGTAGTCTACCCAATTGCTCTAATGTGGTCCTTAAGTCACATTCACCAAACTGCAAGTTGGCTGCATTCTCTATCCCTTGGAACCATGCCTCGTGCCATGTAATTGCAGCTCGGTGCAGCTCACAAGCGACCAATCCTGCTTCAGCCACTAGAGTTTTATTTGCCTGACTTGCATAAAGACAAGCCTGCAAATTACAGAGGATGAAGAAGGAGGCATCACGACGCGAAACGACTGGCGATTTGCCTGATATTGTCAACGGATAAATCAGGGCCTGCGGATGAACATGGCCAATTCGAGTCAAGAGATGAGTTAGGAGCAACCGAGGCTCTAAAGCGGCATGATCTAGGTGCGCTATGAGTTGTGGCAGGACGCCGAGCCAGATGCCAACAGAACTCTTGGCCAGTCCTTGCTTGAGAGCGTAAATCGCTGAGCTCCATGATCCATACTTGAACCACAAGCTTATAGTCATTAACATTGCCTGTATTATGACTGTATCATTTCTGGCTTCACGGTTGATATCAAATAGTTCAATGCTGCGAAGGAACCCGCAAATAGACTCAATCACATAGCAACTGTGATCTTGGCATCCATGAACGCTGATATTTGGCCAAGGGGCCCGCCCAAGCCGCACTCGTGTCATTTCTTCACTAAGCTTATGATTCGTCAGACCCCAGGCGAACCACGCCTGCGGCGTGTGTGGCCCAAATTGTATTGCGAGTGACATCAAGGAATGAGCCTCATTAAGTGAGTTGTGATGCTCTGTCCAGCAATCTATCTGTGTAAGAGCAACACACCATTCACTCCTGGTCGTCAAGCTAGACAAGGTGATTTTAGGGTATTTTTGGCGATTTCTGAGTAACGCCTGCGATAGACAAAACAAGTAGTGATACGCTGATCTGCCATCGCCGATTTCCCACATTACCAAGCTTATCTGGTAGCAGATGTGCATTGATGTGATAGTAGGACAGATATTCGCCCTTGCCCTTTGAAAAGAATAATCAGGATCAGATATTTTATTAAGACGACACAATTGGTTTAAGTGCCTCGAGGAGAAGGGCATGTCGTTGTAAGGTGGCGATAGGTGAATTAGCAATGGCTGCAAGCGTCGCAGCGTGGCCATGCAAGCGAGTGGTCGGCCCATGTTTTGACATAGAATTGCTAAGGTAATATGCAAATCTAACTTCTCGATTGGGGACAGCACCAAGGTACGCACCATCATCAGTCTTGACAAATGCAAAGGATCAGGATGTGCCCAACAGACCAGCCTCTGTCGCCATTTCAAACACAGAGACTCGTGTGCATGTCCGACATCTAATTTCGGCGTCGTCAGGTGGTCGATGACTTCCTGCATCTCCTGAATGCGCTGTAGGAAGAATATTTGGGCAATGCCGGGACGGGAAGTATGTTGCAGAAACGACAGTCTCGCAGCCTGAAGGAAAGAGTGCGCATCGAGCATGCCAATACTAGCCGGCATGCAGTTCGTACTCTCAATGCCCAGGATAAGAGCAGCATGACTAAATAAGAGCTCGTGGGGCTTGTCATGCGATACTGCGGCAGCAGCAGCCAAGCATCTTGAGCAAACACGTTCATTTGTAGGGCGAGCACAAACACATTTGATCGAAGAGAGACTGAAACTACCCCAGAATGACATGAACTTTGCCATGTCATCCCACTTCTGGAGCGCCCATGCAGCTTCTACGCCCAGCGTAGCGGCTTCATAGACCATGTTTACCTCCATCCACTGAGCTTTGACAGCGGCAGCTGCTGCCCCTGCTCCCCCTCTAGGGAGGCCACACTGAGGAATCGCAGATGTCGTGCTTTTGTGCATGTTGCACGCCAAGCGACCCCAAAGCAAGCTAGCACGCTTGAGAACGCCGTGGTAGTCTAGAAGATTGATGCATTCTCTCAATTGGAGAATCGTAGAATCAACCCAAGCGCAGCCAAACTTGGTGGCGGTCTGACCGCTGCCCTCACTGTCGTA
>NW_008705580.1:505494-518532 GCF_000186865.1 Aureococcus anophagefferens
CTCTGAGTATCTTTCGCGCCAAGCCAGTCGGCGTTCGAACGGAATCGTAGGTATGCATCACCGCGAGAGTTGCAACCTGGAATAATCGGAATGCAGATGGCTGGTGTATCTCGCCGACTGTTGTACACGCGCGCAGGTGTGGTAAGTCAGATTCGCGCAGAAGCTCAACTGTCACACGTCGCATCCACTCTGTCCAATCCTCCGATGTAAGAAGTGCGTTAATTTCGAAAGTCCAGTCAGCGGGCACTATTGAGGGACTCCGGGGCAACGCTGCCATGTCTAATCCTTCTGGCGGTTGTCTATTTGATAATCTGCAGGTGGCCATATCAAGAATGATTTCGTCGTATGCACCATCCAAAACATACAGAAGCCTCTTTGACAGAGGCGGCACATCGCCCATGGCGATTGCACGCACCATTCCACAATATTCAGCAATGGCTACGGCGGCACTGTGGACTCTGACTGCTGGGGAGATTCTGCTTGTAGAACAGACCAAAAATGACTCAGTAAGGGCAGATCGCAGTGTTCCTGTTGTATTCTCAAATAGCTTGAGCCATGCAGTCAAAGCAGAGCTTATGGATGCTACATAGGGCATGAATCGCAATCCAAGATGTTTAGCTGCGACCACCAAGCCGCCTATCATAATTTCCAAAAATAAATAATCATCGTTAATGAATTCGAGAGTACCATGAATCTGAGTAACCCTGCGTGGGTTGATCAAATCAATTAGTCTAAAGAGAAAGGATGGAATTATTTGCGACAATCCCGATGAGCTTGTCATCCGATGAATGAGTCGGAGGGCGCAGATCATCATCAAGCATTGTGTGCCAGGAAAGCGGTGATAATGGAATACGCTACGACACATAAGGAAAGATAGGACAGTTTGTAGCTGTTCACTTGAAGCAATCGTTTCAGAAAGTAAATCTGTCGAACGTGCCACGCGGAACGGACTACATTCAACTTGACCCAGCATGGGTGGCAGCACACGTGACAAGAGGGCCGAAAATAAATGCCTCCGCATTTTCAGCTTCAGTACAATGACCACGGCAATAATCCCACCCCCACCAGATATCGAGCAGGACCAATGATGGGCAAGTGCACGTGTCACACGATCGAGTTGGCAACTGCGGGCAACCAGGCTCGGTGCGGCACGAGACAAAATTTGGCTCAAACTTTGCAGGAGCATTTCACTGGTAAGGTTGGCGCTACCGATGACGAGGGGGTTTAGATTACCACCTGGAGCGGCCACAAGCATGCTCATCAGATAATTGATGGCGGTGCCGAGGGACAGAGAACTATGATGGAACGTGCGGCACACTTGTACCAGCGCAAGAAGTGCTTGTTTTTTCAGCTCAGGGGATTTACTCATCATACCCAGCACAGTGTTGAATGAAGCTTGTTGGCAGTGTTCTTCTATGGATAGCATGTGATGTTGCTTGAAGATACCATGCTCCATACTAATAATGAACGGATGTATTCTCGAGCCTGTATCCGATCTGAAGATAAGGCCACCCTTAAAGCTGGAATCAGCCCAAAAATTGACGTTTTGCTGAATCGAACTATGCAGCTGTCGGACATCAGCTGAGATGCACATTGTGGCTCTGTCATGTCGCATTTGACTAACCATGTATGGAGAAATTGCACCTAGACTCCCAAGTAGGGTGGAACAGTCTGTTTCTGTAGACCACGGAGTGATACTGTTTCCACAAGACGTCAACTAGCTGACCACAACGCCAGCAGACTGGTGTCGCAACTGCCCCAGTTGAGTTTACAACTTGGGCCAACGCCCGGACAAGCGCACGTTCACCACCCTCTAATGTTGAAGGTTTGTGACACAGAAGGTCAACCATTCGAGGTAATGCGCCCTCTACCAACGCAAAGCTCTGCGCACTGACGACCGCAGATAAATCCCCAATGATTTCTGCGGCAAGTTTCGCTACATGACGTGACTTGGTGATCTGGAAAAGCTCAAGTACAGGTATGAGGAGTGGCGTGGCATGCTGGCCAACTGCAGTCCCGCTTTTGACAGAAGCAAAGTGAGCATACTCTAATGCGTTCGCAAGTGAACGTTCGCTTCGGCTTGAGAATGCGCTGCACGCTGGTGAGCAGAGCGCAACCTGCTGGGGATTTGCGTGCTCTAGCTTTATGGTTGGCATTGCCACTCCAACAAAGGTGTTCAGGAATGTAGACACTGTAAATAAGTCATGTGCTGGGTGGCTGGCAAGGATCTGCCCACCAACTTGTTTCACTTGCAACTCGCACCTGCTCAGGAAGCGATAGAAAATGCCCAACAATCTCGGACTTGATGTTGTCTCTATTTTGCAAATTGACGAAAGTTTGGATGCAATCATGCTGCGAATGTGAACACAGGCGTCTGCCGATGCAATCCAAATTAAGCGCTCTATCATAGTGCCGATCTCAGCGTTCAGTGCCTTGGCACTATCAATGGCTAGTTCTAGACACCTAAAACACAATAGTGCAATTTCGTAGCGGAAAGCTGCGTCGGCCAATCCAAAGCCGCCAACAATTGTAGATGCAATTGCACGGTACATGTAATTGTGAATGGAGCACTCCAATATCCCAAGGGCGCGAAAAGACATGCCATAGGTGAGGTAGAACCTACGGTGCTCTGACTTAGCCTCCATACGGTGCTCTAATTTGCAGGTAGGTTGCACAATCCCTTCATTTATTGTCAGTATTTCAGTTGACACATTGTGTATGACAAGCATGAGTTCGGAGAAAATACACTGCTGTAAGGCTTCTGAAAGAGCTGGAAGCGTTTC
Organism: Aureococcus anophagefferens; assembly: GCF_000186865.1. Taxonomy (NCBI): domain Eukaryota; class Pelagophyceae; order Pelagomonadales; family Pelagomonadaceae; genus Aureococcus; species Aureococcus anophagefferens. The sequence continues at coordinate 508,278 of NW_008705580.1, forward strand.
GAAGATGATTGTGGCAATGTAGACGACGCTTGGGCTGAAAGTCTTGTCGAAGATGGATGGTAGGCTTAGAGTGATTTGATGCGTTATGCTATGGCTTAGTGAAGTATGGAAATAGCTTGTACTTTTTATGACCATCGCTAAGCATAACACAATTTCATTATAGCAATGTACACTCATGTTCTCCGCATTGAGGCGGCAGATGACGGCGCTGGTGATATTTTCCAACACTGATGAGTCTTTAACCGACCTCAGGAGGAAGGAGCTTGCAACTACCATCGATAGTCGGCCGAGCGCTAGGTAGCCAACTCTGCTCTCTGCGCCCATTCTCAATGTGCCTAGAATGGCCTTGGCCGCCTCGGAGCGCGGGAGTAAAGGCTCTCGAACGAAGAGAGAGAGTAATGGAATCGTCTCAAGAGCAATGGCTTGTACAGCACCATCCTTGGCGCCTGCTCCACGGGTACTAAGCAAAGCATGACACCACGAGGCTTGTTCAGAATCACTTAAGTGGAGCATTGGCCAAGAGAGGGTTGGTCGATAAGAATGGCGCATACAGGAAGAAACATGCTTAAGCACCATACGAAGCAGGAGAACTGCAGCGTGGATTTGACTTCTGGAAGCATCCCCCGTCAATCCTAGAGAGATGAGACCCGTTGCTGCCTTGTAGAGCTGAATAACCTGGCCGTCGCCTTGACGCAGCTGTGAGTTTTGAAGTATGCCTGAAGTAGCAAGCGATGCCGCCTCCCGTACGACAAGGGAACTATCAATTAGAGCAGACCAAAGGCGTTCCAGGAGTATACTGAAGTCACGAACACCGTAGATCATAGTAGGTGCACTGGAAAGGAATTGAAACAGGATGAGTGCTCCCGCATACCGCCTGATTTCGTAGCGAGGATCAACCAACCAATCTAACGCTGGCACTAGATATCTTATAACAAGTAAGTCAACCTCTGGCTTCAACACTGCAGTAGCTGAAAGCTTTCCCAGAAGTGCCGAAGCGGCACCGACGCTTTGAGTATCATAATCAGATGCGCGGTCCGCCTCCAGCACATCATACAACAAGTTCAATGCGCCAACCCGCCCTTCGACGCTTCGATATACTTCGACTTCGAACATTGATCTCAACATACCGAGCCCAATCAAACGGTCACGTCTCAGTGATTTTACAACACACGCGTGACTAAAGTCTGCTAGGCGAGTCAGCATCAAGATACGGTCTGAATTATCTAATCCCCGAGCGATCGTGGTGATCAGCGAACGCAGCTGTCGCGAGCCAAGAGCACGAAATTTCAGCGCGTTAGCACCTAGCTGCCGAACAACTCTAACAAACCTCTCGATGCATTCTTTTTCAGTTGCCATTTGCCCGCGGATAATATCATCCGACCCAGCTATCATTCAGGGTAGTGGAAATGCGCCTACACGCCACGCTGCACAAGCCTCACTTAAAGGGCAGCATCTTCCCCTCATCTAGGTGGATGTTGGCGCGTTGTTTGATCAGAGGAGAGATCGAGCCAAACCTAGGCCCCCATACAACCTTTTGAAAAAGGAAACTATGTTGGAACTAAGTTACTTGGAACCAATAAATGTGGCGGGTTATTTGCTAATTTTTTTTCTCATGCACTGAAGACTTTGTCACGGAAATCCGCGGTCCAAACCGGCCGGGGTTCCTGCACCTGGGCGTCTCCAGTGCCAGCCAATTGAAAAGGCGCGTCATCCTGGCCACTCTTATGGCAATCACGGATGAGCTTGTCAGCAGGATGAGTGTAGTGGGTGAGAGAGGGGAAGCTCAGTGTGCTACCTTATGGTAGCGCAGTCATCATATAGTAACTGATTATAAAGGGGGGGAACGGGAAGGAGAGCCTAACTAGGGTAGGTACAGTACTAGCATGATGGTAGTAAGGTAGTAGTAGAGTAGCGTACTGTAGCCTAGTATAATCATTGAGATAGAGAGATAGAGAGAGACAGAGAGATAGCAAGGTCAGTCTGTATTCTTTGCATCGTTGCTCTTCACCTTGTACTTCAATATGCTCACTTTATCTAAGTAGTCGGTGACTCGGATCTACTAGTAGGATCCCGGCTACACTCTTCTATATTTGTGCGCCTGGAGCGCACCCAGGAAAAGCTTCTCCTATCCAGCCGGCCCTATTCTTTTCCTGGGGGTCCTAGACTAGGCCGGTCCCCGAGCTGGGTGTGCCCAGCCCCTAATCCAACTATTATTATCCTATATCATTCTATATCTTGTATCTCAGAGTGGAGGTCGAGGGTCGACTGCGCGCGCGAATTGAGTGGCCGCTCGAATGTAGAATTGAGTGGCCACAGGGTCGAACCGGGGAAACGCGTCCCTCCGTGAGCGCACTGCGCGCCCCCAAAGCCTTCGCGGCGCCCGAGGGCGAGCTGAGTGAACTCTTTAAAACCTGGGATTATTCCGGATGGTGCACGGATTCGGGCCTGTTCGTGAAGGCCCGTCGGAGACGCCAACGTTTATATCGCAGCCCAGGAAGCAGCCCCGACTAGCCCTCTTGGGTGATGCAATCTGTGCAACGCCACGAGGGTCGCCTAAGCCAGCTAGACACACTGCGCTCCTGAGGACTCAAGTGCCATTCCCTGGTAATTACAGTGACATAAGCCTACTAACTACAGAAGGGATTGGGGGAAGAGAAGCTTACGCGGGAAAAGAATGGCACTTCCAATCCGAAGACAAGGATTTACATTTCGCACAAACCGTGTTGGACCGGCTCATTCCACTTGAAGAAAGGATAACTCACCAAAAAACGCCGGTGTCACTCCTTCTCAATGCGGTGCGCCGTGGCATTGACCTCGCCAAAGTACCGACTGTATCGGACCGTCCTATGAGGGGGCACTTGGAACTATCCATAGAACCTTCAACTCTTTTTATTCGTCCAGCAGTGCATCGCGGAATGCATCAAGAGCCGCCCACACCAAAGGTTGCCACTTTATCCATGGCAGCCCTGGCGTTTGAACGGGGAACTGAAGATCTCGATGATGGAGAAGTTTTACCAGAGCTAGAGGCTTCTCAAAATATAGTTATTGATTGCTCTGAGAGTCCGACGACAGCAGCAGAGTACTCACTCTCTCCACCATCAGACCAGGAAAAGGTCGACGAGGAGGACTTCCAAACGCCACCCAAAAAATCGAATATGAATGTGCAGTCATCCCCAGTGATAATTGAGTCTGCTATATTGATGTCTCCTCCTCTCCCAGAGGAAGGGAAATCAAACCTGTCGATAATAAAAGAGGAACATGTGCTCGGCAGAAGAGAAGATCTAATTTTGCATCGAGAGCCTCCTGTAAGCTCAGCATCTGGATCTGAATCTGAGGATCTGCAGTATAGTGATCTGCCTGTACTCGTTGCCGTGCCCGACCACACCATGGCGGCAGAAATACCAGGACCGAGCAGCGGAGCGCAAAGCGAATCAGCTTCGCAGGTGTCCGGGTGCGTGCCTCAATCCAGCAAGCTTGAGTCTGAGGCTCGATCTAGCAAAGCCATACGTCTTAAAGCGGCAGCACGGCGTGCCAAAGCTGAGTTGCGAGCTGTTGCAGCGGCCGCTACGAGAAATGCACATAGTGAAGACGACCCTGAGCGCCTTATCTTTTTGGGAATAGGAGTCGAACATGACAAATTGGTTGTGCGGCCGCCTCTTATAAGGGCGTCACTTGATGTTGCCACAAGTGTAATTAACGTAATTCCTGATGCGGCCGAGTGGGCAACTCAGGTCTTCACCCAAGCCAAAGGTTCTTATGAAGGTGGCTACTGGCAACATTGTGTACTAGCTTGCTCCGCGATCATTACATCAGCAGTCTCAACGTATGTAACCCCTGCATTAGAGCTTCGTGCTGCCTGTTGGCTGAAGCTCCGGGTTTGGCATCAACTTATTGCGGACTGCACATTGACCGTGCAACGCCGTGGCGTCGCAACCCTATCACTATCATGGGCGTATGCACGACGCGCACATGCGAGGCTAAATCTGAGCAATGCCATGCTGGTGACTGGTCTTACGGACCGCGATGCCAATGAGCAAGCTAGGTTCGCCCTCATAGATGCAAAGCTTGGACGGAAATGCGATGGGGCAGTAACTGAAAAGTTTCGTGTAGGAGGTGGCATCAGCTTCGATGATGACCCAAATTTGCTTCGCGCTGGTGTTTTTCGAGGCCTCAATCAAGTATCTAGCGCTCGTATAGAGCTCGAAGCTGCGATGAAGACGCGACCACGTGATTGGCGACTGCTTTGGTCCCTTGGAGATTTGCTCGTGGACGAGGCGGGAATTAATTGCGTATTGTTGCAACCATCAATGTGCCTGGAAAACCAAATGATGCCATTGGATCTACAGACACATGCAGACACGGGCACTCGAACAAAGCAATCGACTAGCCTCAAAAATGCATCTAACTTGGTTTTCAAAGCGTTCGTTATCGCAGTTGAGACCAAAATGCTTCGGCATGTACCTCTCAACCTCATGATACGCTATGGCAATATCCTGCTAGCTCGGCTTTATATGAATCGTGCCAAGCTGCAGCGACCCAGGACTCCACAGGAATCCCCTATTCCACAGCAAGATCAAGATGAGATCTTGAAGCAAGTGTCTGATCTGCGCCGCATTTCGAGATCAATACTCGAAGGCGAGAATTTAAAATGCCACGAATCAGCATCCCACGTGGCTGCACTCTCGGCAACAGCAATCCTTCAGGCGCGTAGTTATGGTCACCACGTGATTTGAAGTGCCATGTTACAGGTAGCGCGCATACTGTTCAGCACGAACTGCTTCGATGGGGCTGAAGTTGAGGCTACAGAAGCGATTAATCTTTTTTCATTGGCCCACAAATCCAAGCCACGTATTCGGTCAGTACAGCAACGATCTGAAGCATTGGCACACACCCTCCTTGCTATGGCACAGACAATAAATGAACGCCAGCAGACTGGGGTTCAAAAACGCGCTGTTTCAGACCAAGGGCCATTCCCTGATAATCAGAAGTTGTTTGTTGCAAACCACCGGATTGAAACTGCCTTGATCCTCGATCCGTATAGTTTCGATGCCAATTTCGCCCGTGCCGATCTCCGAGGAGCTAGCGGCAATATAGCTGGTGCGCTCCGAGATCTCTATAACGCGTCTACGCAACTGACACCATTTCCGGAGGCGCAAATAGCGCGTGCTGCAATATTTATTGATCACATGCATGACTTTGAGTCTGGAATGTGCGCTGCCAGAAAGGCCCAGGTTGTATGCATCGTCCCTTGACATTTCATACGCCCTGAATTTGCAGCTAAGCGGCCTTCGTCATTGTATTATAGGCAATCGCGTCGCCAAGCGACCTGCGGGCTAGGCTTCTACTCGCAACTTGCTATGCACATCGAGGCGACTGGCACGGATGTACGCGCCAATACAGCCACCTCTGCCACACATTCCCTGCATCTGCAACTTTACATCGGCTTCGAGGTATTGCACATGAGTTTTGACTTTGGGCGCTTGGTGGAAACTTGCAAGGTTGTTAGGTTACTCCACATCAAGACTCGGAAGACTCGCCACGATGCATGTCGCTGCAAATGCTGTTGAGAGCTTTATTTTTTTCTCCAATCAAGCTACTGATGCTGTCTGCCTCAATACTGCTGGCAGTGTCGCTCGCGGTTCTGATGCTATGGTTCAAAGCACGCGGGCACATGGGTGGATAGGTCAGCTCGAACTCGCCCGCAATCACCCCCTGAAGGCTGCTGCCGCATTCGAGCAGGCACTTCCCAAGAGCTTTGCCACACTGGATCATTGGCATGAGCCAGATTTAGCCTGGTATAACGAGCATCTGGTGCATGATGCGGTACCGAGTGTCCGAAACCGACATTGCGCGATGATGGGCCTGGTAGAGACTTCGCTCCTCGCCGGGAAGTTTCAACGAGCATTATGTTTTTTAAATATCACCGATCAGACTTCTAGTGATATCGATACGGAGCAAAGGGCACGCATTTATCATCTTCGTGCGAGAGCCTACGCGGGATTGGGTCATTCAGCAGCTGCACTCAAATCATTTTCAAATGCAATCACAGCATACACGGCTATATTACAGTCTCAATGCTTGCCGACTGATGCAAGAATTGTCGCATACGACCTAGCTGATCGGCACAGACGCCCTCAGCGGTCTAAAAGAATCATAAAATCGAACAGCCTTGCTGCTTGCATGTCGCTTTCTACCGCACAGCTTGGAAGGGCCCTGGTATATTACCACCTGTCAATTTTCAGAGTAGCTATGAGGCTCAAGCTTGAAAAGAAAACAGCCAATGGTACGCCACAGATCCGGGAACCACTCCCATTAGAGACAAGAGTGACCAATGCTCAATCACACCCTGAAAATAATTTAATGCAGGTCGGAATACCGAATGCAAATCACAACGCTCTCTGCTCGACCGTTCCCTTTTTATTGCACGACGAACAAGACTCACCTGCGATCGAGTCCACGGAAACAACCAGCCTGCAGTTAACAAGTGAGGAGCCTGCTTTAGTCAACCTCTCTCGGGAAGGTGCGCGCCATAGTGAAGCTCTTGGCTTGCTAAATATTGAAGAGATCAGCGAGGCTATCAAGCAAAACCCCACTCTCATAAGTGCTCGCCTCACACGCGCCGCATTACACATCGCAGGAGGTAACTTTGCTCTAGCTTTTGCTGATTTTGATGCAGTGTTGCACATCGAACCACTTTGCACGAGGGCTTATGTGAATCGTGCGGTTCTCTTTTTCCAGCTGGGTAAAAATACTGTCGAGGCTTTGACCAACCTGAACGAGGCGATTGCGATGAATGAGGTGCCAAGATTTTCCTTGAATTCTTCCCTGGTGGGTCGGGCTGAGGTGACGATGCTAGCATTGGCCCTGTGCGTTTAGCGTAATCAGTGATATCTGAGAAGTTTTGGTATGTCAAGATTCTAGGTACAATCGTGGTATCTGTTATGCGATGGCATCCGACTTTTGGAGTGCGAGGTCTGATTTCTCACGGACGGTTGCGTTATTACGTCCATTGCTGAGTTGTGACACAGAACCAGGCTCTACTATCATCGGTGGCGAGTCTGGAGGACTGCATAAATGTAAAAACATGCGACAACGAGCAGGTTCTCAAGTTTTGGCTTCTGCGTTCGTGACCGTGTTTTCTTGATAAGAGCCCTGCGTCATCACTTGCTTCGCACTCAGGCTTCTCAATCGCACGATAGTTGGTGCTTGGAATAGCACATTTTCCCATCAGTCACTGTGCGACGTTGATGAAGCTTTGGCAGTCGAACTAGGACTGGGAAAAGTTGAAGTTGCGGAATCGCCTGCGGACTCAGATATCTACACGCTTCCGACTCTCGGTCAAGTCAGTCCAGATGACTGTCTCTGGGATCGACGCACACTCAACGGGCCATTCGGGAGATTCTCAATTGCGAGTAAAGCACGCAAGAAAAGTAATCGTTCGGTGATACTATCATTGCAACGAGGATTGATATATTTCCACCTGGGCCACTGGACGAAATCTGCAACAATGTCTGTACTGTATTATCACAAGCTTCCTCCTGTGATGTAAATGCGTCAGGTACGTTCAAGTTCTTGCTCTCGCTCGGAAGACCCTGACCTTCGATCAGCTTGCGGTGACATTCAGCGGCCTTGGTCTGTCCCTCCACAAACTTTCTGATGAGATTGAACAAAACTCTTCTCCTACGCTAAACCCGGATTCATCGATGCTGCATTGGAAAGCACGTGTGACAAGACTGTGTACTTGGAAACATTATCTTCGTCTTTGGCCTGATATGCTCCGCTCCTGGGTCAAGGGAAGTGCCGCGCGTGATGAGGCCCTTTCTCACAGTGTCATTTGATCTCAAAACCTGACGACCATGACCCTACCAGGTAGCTTTTGTTGCAAAGCAGGCGCTTTTACATGGCATCCACACTAACCCTACATCACCGACGCTGCGTTTTAATCTTGCCATGCTCAATGAGGTGAAGCGGGGCACACCAATCAAACGAAGGCAGCTTATCGCGAGTGTGCAGCTAGACCACACACACATACTCGCCAGGGCGGCTATTGCGGCGGACGAGAGTGACGGTGGCAATAGCTTTGGGTCAGAGTTGCAGCTCGTCGACGCTCTCTATAGCCTTCGATCCCTTCGCTGGCAGATTCGGAACACGTCTGAACTTGGTTTTCAGGCCTTGTTGTCGCATTTCTCCGCCCAGCGTATTCTCATTCTCACGAACATTGCTGTTCTCCACCAGCGACGTGGGGAAAGCAAAACAGCCAAAGCTCGGTATCAACAAGTCAGGGAGCTTAGTTCGCATCTTTTAGGAGGCCACAGACAGCTTCTTGTTCACGCACGATGGTGTGAGGTGACGAACAGCCTTGCTGATCTGACCAATCGTAGTGGAAACATCCAGGGGAAACCAATGCATTCAAACAGCGGGGACATGAATTCAGGGCACTCACTACATTGCGATATGGAAGTATCAAAATATCCGTGTCTTCGAGATTTGGAAACATCATGAAGTCTTACCTTTCGCACAGGCACTTGCGCTTCAAGTCCAGCCTGGATCCATAAATACTAGCGTCTCAAAATGGGACCCTGTTCTCATGTCTTCGTGGCTGGCACGTATTGCCCTAGGTTCAGTAGCTTTGTTGCAATGTAATTTTGACCACGCGTGTGATATCCTTAAACATATTTGCAAAGAGGCCAGTTTTGAGCATCGCTTCTTGCCCGCCTGGCTTCCGTGTGAGGCTATAGCGGCCCTAGCCTGGGCAAATTACGCCACAGCAATTATTGGAATTGACTCCACAAGGGACCAACACGAGGTGGTCCCTCTTCTTGGCTCAAGCCTAAGGCAGCTCCCATGTTACTCGCTATTGCATCAGCAACTCGCCAGCTGCCTGTTGCGCGAGGGGAATTTCTCCCACGCCATGTGCGCAATGCACTGCGCATTGTGCTTTTGATTTACATTAGCAAGTCCTGTCCCTTGTGGGCTACCTCGAGGGTGCGGACATGCGACTCTCTCGAGAATCCAGCCTGAATGCTGTGCTCTGCTTCTTCTATCCTAATCGCGGGCATACACCGACTCTTCGTGCTACTTTTAGACTGCCCCAGACTCGCTTTTCCACCACCATTTAGAATGGACCGGTGCAAGGCTCATAGCTTGCGTTTGAGTCCCGTGACAGCTACGAACGGCCAAGGCGCGACCTGGACTATTTTACGGCACAACATAATCACCCTGAGCTTACTCTCATCTGGACTAGCTCCCTATTCCGGACCCCAAGGTTTCCCTAGCCACAAGGCGAGCGGGACCTGACTGGCAAAGTGGACTGAAATTGCCTTTACGGCGGTAATATATATTTCCGGTAACGAGCTAGTGAGATAGATCACCTAATTAGTGAAGCGCTCCAACCATTGGAAGAGTCTAATGATTTTGATGGGCCACCTTGAGACTGCAATCGCCCAACTTGATCATATGAGTAGAGTGGCTGTGGATAAGCCGTCGCCGATTATCGATGGTTTACTCTGGTGGATCCTGCTCGCCGAGGTGGCCGCGCATCCCAAGCGTGGTTCGTTGGCCTCCGCTCAGGGCATTTATAATCAATGGGGCCCGACTTCTCCTTTGTCTTCCTTAAATTATCAGCCTAATGGGGGCCACGAAAGGCCAAGCGGACGGATGTCCACACGCCGAGCTTCCTTTCTGAATATGATATCTCGGAGAGCAGCGATACTATAGTATCATCATCCAGCCAAATGTAACTGCTGGCTGTGGTGGTCCTCGCCCAGCTCGCCGCTTCCCCGGGCCCCGGGATGGCGCGGCTTATTTTTTGAGCCCGCCCACCACCCTCCTTCGGCACTGGCACGGATGAAGCACCCCCCCTGCCGCAGTGCCCTACCCTCCTCCGTCCGAGTCCCTGCTGAGGTGGCTGCGCCATCCAAGCGCAGTCCGCCGGCCTTCATTCTGGCATTCTCAATTCAATCGAGCTCAGCCTCCCTTCGAGGGGGGAGTTTAAGTGGCTTCCTTTAGCTTCAGGCTTGAGGGAGATACGAAAGGTCAAGTGGACGGAAATTGTACAGAAGGTATCAAACAAATCTTGCACTATCGGCCGTTGCACCGCTAGCGAACGCTCGTGATGGGTGGAAAGCGTCGTGAGTTGCTAGAGCGGGCTGAGGAACTCATCAAGAGTTACAACCCGAAGCGAACCACCTTGGAATCGCATGCGACGGAATTCCTTGCAGGGAACAAAACAGAAGCCGACGCTGCCTTTCTTAGG
>NW_008705580.1:519160-524698 GCF_000186865.1 Aureococcus anophagefferens
TCACTAATTGGTGTGATTCTTTACAAGCTCGGTCGATCGACCTCCACTGTAGGCCATCGTGAAGATTAATACAGCCACGATCCTACGAGAAGATGCTTTGTTTAGGGCCAAGCAAGAACAAGAGGCAGCAAAGATCAATGCTTATGAAGCAGAATTGCGGGACAGCAGTGACTTTCACCGTTGGCAGACAGAGATGCGTGCCCAGGACCAGAAGACTCGCTTGGAGCAGATAGCCCGGACGCGAGTTCTTGCAAAGGCATCCGCTGAGGAGGCGCACCAAGCTAAGCTAAATCAGTTGTTAGATAACCGACAACTTGCGGCTCGGGGTGTCGAGGAGGGCCGTGCTATGCAGAAACAACGTCAGCTTGAGACAGAAATGACGTTATTTAAAAAAAAGCACCTCGTTGGGGAAGTTAAGGAAGAGCGCGAGACTGCACCGAAACTTGCGGTCGAGAGCGTCCTGGAAAGGAAGAATCAAATTCGCAAGGGCGTCCAGCATGACATGGAGACGCGGCTCAAGCACCGCCAGGATGAAAATGATGCGCGAGCAAAGGCGCTGGCCGAGCATGTCAAGCGACTCAAAGCAGAGCAAAGTGTCCACCGAGACCACACAAATTTCTTTGACCCAACAGACACAGTCGGGCTTGGCCTGCTTGATGAGATGTCCCTGGTTGAGATGCAGGAGCGCCTCACCAGAAATCGCAAGCGCGATCAGGAGAACTGCGAGCAGAAGCGTAAAGAACTAGTGGTAGCCAGGAACGCAAAGCGCGATCGTCTAGCAGAGCGCGTCAAGAACATAAAAAAAGTCAGAGAGGCCGCTGCCGAGAAAAATCACAAGACAAGCCAATACCAGTCTCAATGTGCTGCTGATCTCAAGACTGCTATCCAGCACCGGGAGGAGCGCCTTCTCTTAGACCTTGTCGAAGAGCTTGAGATCAAGCGCACAGTGCTGAGCAGCTACCGCGAAAAGCTAAGGGATGAGGCGGAACGAACTAAGAAGGACCAGCTGTTTGCAGGCGCTGGCGAGCAGCTCAAGGAGAAGAAAGCGCACGAGGAGCTCCTCAAAGGGGCTGAAAGAATGGCCAAGAATACGCAGCGCCGCTCGCTCGAGAGAACCGCGATGTATGAGACCACCAAATCGAGAGAACTCCACCAGAATACTCACAATCGCATACTTAAAGAAGCGTCGCATCGTAAGACCCAAACTCGTAAGGAAGGATTAGTAAAAGAGGCGGCACATGAGATGATGTGTATTCAAAAAGAAGAAATCGCTGAAAAAAAAAAGAAATACTTTAATCAAAAAAAGGCACACCGAGAAAGGATGGAGACTATTGTCGACCCATATACTGAGCGCATCAACGAGCTGTCAGTAACTCGTGCTCGGAGACATGCTGCTCACAGGCAAGAGGTAGCCCTTGGCATCCAGTAGATTGCAAATCAACAGCAAGTGTGCCACTGGATAAGTTCTTCTTTGTAAAATAAGCTTATGATGTCAATCCGCACCTTCTATCCCGCAGGCTAGCCGCCTGGCTAGAGCGGTACCGAAACTCTATACGATCCAAGGTTGGCCTTTCTCTATGGCGTGTGATGTGGCTTTGGGCAGCGAGCCTGCAGGGCGTGTATCATCATTCCGCGCAATATACTCGCTTGTTCTGGTCGTCCTCGAGGGCCCTGTTATATCGCAGAGGCTCAGGGCCGGGAACTGCGAGTGCAAGTCAATCGGGCCTGGTCGAGTTCTATCCGGCTCTTGCGAATAAGCCGCGCAAAATTGGTTAATAAAGCGGCGCGCGAGCGGTGGTAATAGGCTGCTCTACTGGGGAATGCGTACCCATGCCATGCAAATCGCCACAACGTAGCATTCATGGGTAAGATTGTCCAGGGGGTTTGACGCTAACCCTAGCTTTCCCCGGGGGAAGCGTCCCCGGGCAGCCCAGCGTTGCGATGGGCTGCCCTTGTTCTCCAACTTGTTCTCCACGTAAGTTTTGACTGTGAGCCATTTTTTGGGTTGTTGACTTCACCGTAGGCTTGATCTGAGATCAGCCCCCCCAGGCTTTGCTCGTTTTGTCAGATCTGGGCTAAAACGCGTCTTTCGCTAGCCGATGCAGCGGTTCCAGGACTTGGCGCGGCGCTCGGTCTGTGGACCTTGCCGCGCCTCGGGCCCGGCTGCGAGTCGCTCGGGAAAGACCATCGGTCGAAGGCGAGCAACTTAGTTCGCGTCGGGGCAGCCCGTGGATGACGAGAACGGCCGTTAATGGTGGGGGGCGACCGACGAGAGGCCCAACTTAGTTCCAGGGCTCGAGCGGCCTGAGCGCGAGGCACCAGCGCATCCGCATAGCCGCATAAAACCACCGAGAAAAGGCTTCTGCCAGCGGCAAATACGTCGGCGGGTACTCCCCGAGAAGCGCAGCGACGACGCCGTCGCTCATGTTGCACTGCAACCCCTCACGTTGAGGTCGATTTATGCCCATTTCGTCTAGTATCCGCCAGAGATATACAGCGCCGAACGTTACCATGTCGTCTACCCCGGCGGTGTCGATTGGCAATTACAAGGGCGTAATGCTATGTAACAGACCATTCGTGGGCATGGTCGGTACGTCCAAAGGTGTAGCTGCATCCGCCAAACAAGCGTTCGTGTGCGGCAATGTCGGTGATAAACCGGGCACGAATGTGCCTATTTCATCGAAGGAAAAGGCAGCCACTACAGACCAACACCCGCGGAAGGAAACTGCACTGCAGCGACATCGGAAGTATGTATGACCGAGCATTAAGCCACCTTACTACTAGGTCTACTAGATGACTTATTCGGTAGGTGGCTCGCAGAGCTCCAGGCGACCAAGGAACAGCTAGAGAAACACTATCTTGCGGTTAGTTCCGGCAGAGTCACATTAGCTTGAGACGTTCACACACTAGTTGAGTTACCTTCGTACATCCTAGGATGTCCAAATGAAAGAAGATCGCCATAAACGATTCATGGAACGTGAAGCGAGGATGCGTGCAATGGTGCGCAAAGCAAAGGATTCAGTGCTCGACTTTGAATCACAAGCCAAAGATGAGCACGGAGAAGAGACCTCCGTTGAGAAGGCATCATTTGAAGACTCAACCCGTGAGACCTATCCAACTGTCGCTGACGGCAAGAGTCCAGCACCTCCATCTCGGCCAATGTGGGCACTCACTGAGCAGCAGGCGCTTAGTTCCGTAGATTGCGCCGAAAAGAATGAAGCGGATGACCTCCTCGACTTTGCTAATGGCCTAGATTTTGATAAGTATATCAGTGACTCGGAAGTGTCCGCATTGATAGAAAATGTGCGATCTCGCATCACTGAACTCGAAGCTAGTCAGCTTCCCACTCCCAAGCCTGCTCAATCACTAGCCACTAGACCTACTATGAATCTCACGGCAGAGCACCTACCCTGCATGTCAGAACAAGGTGATGAAGACACTTCTGTGGTTGGAGATGAGTGCGCATCTGTAGCGCGATCTGTCCTTGAAGCTGATGATACGGGCAAGATCATGGGCGCTGTTCACTCGCATAAGTCCTTGACCGCAATTGCTCAGCGCTCGAAAGCTGCGCTGGCTGAAACATTAAGCACTGTCAGTGAAGAGATCATTGCGCCTCCTCTTGTGATGAAGCACACAGATGATGCTGGCGCACGTTTGGAAGGGAAGAATAGCGTCTCTAATCTCCCTTACATGCACAGAAACCCAGCGGTTTGAGCAACCGCTGCTGCAGTCGCAAAGTGCGCTTGTGTTGCACTCGGTGCGGGTCAACACCCAATAAAAAGCGACCTGCGCTGGCCCGCTGCGGACCGGCAAGTGGTATTGGGAGTCGCGCGAGGGCCCGGCTTAACCGGACAATATAAAGAAAACGAACGTGGTCGGGGGGGGGTTAGCCGTATACGGGCCACTGGCCGCCTGCAGCCGGAATCTTGTGGAGGAATTTCTGTAGCTTAGTGGCCCGCTGCGCTCCTAGTTATTCGCTATTTCTTATGGGTATGGTACCTTGGTATCTTCTTACTTCCCTCTTCTCTTGCTACTTTCTTGGTACGTCGGTTTGTGTGGCGGGGTCGGTGTCGGTTAGTTACTGGGGGCCCGGGTGTTTTAAAACTCCAACTTGAAGTACCCATTTTAGTGAAGGGTAGCCTGGCTAATTTACTTTACATTTGGTGGACATTAGGGGAAGCATGTCATCTAGAATGGAGGAGCTACTGCAGCGGGCAGAAGAGTACAGGATGTTAAGAGAGCTTATGCTAGCAGAGGAAAAGTCGGCGGGGGAGACTCGGAGCCATCCGTAGGGACGAATACAGACTGAGGTCACGGTCTTTTTGGTCTGTTTGGGTTTTAAACCGAGGTCTGTGGTCTGTTAGGGCTTTTGGGGTCTTAAACCGAGGCCTCTTTGACGAAATTCCGTACGTCTTCGGAAATGGCAAATCAATGCTCCGCTGAGTGATTTTGAAAAAGAACCCCCGGCGGCGGTCTCGGCGCGCCGCGTCACCGCCCGTCGAGCCATCGATCGCCGTCGACAGATACGTAAGATCTCGATGATCTCGTAGTTTATCGCGCACGCTAACAGTGATCATGGGATTGGAGCATTCCGAGCCTTATTTAGATGGAATCATTGTGCGCTTGGACACTGACCATCGGAATCTGACCTTTTTGTTAAGCACTCGTCAGGGCAGCTAGAGAGAGAGGGGGGGGAGAGAGAGAGAGAAAGGTCTGTCTATATTCTTTGCATAAAAGCTCGTTCCAAGGTCGTGCTAGAATCGCATCGCCCCCCGGTCCTGGGCGCTATGCAGCTTCTGCCCTGTTGACATGGGCATTCCTCTAGTTCTTTGCTCATGCTAGTGGATTAGAATGCATTAAGAGTACCAGCAGGATGCGCAGTAGGAGCACAGTGTTAAAAAGGTGCACTACAACATCAAGGTGCAGTTCACCAAGGTGGTGCAGAAACCTTTCTGTCTCTCTACGCTCCTTGCCCACATGGAACAGGATGGCATGACTCTAAGGCGCACCTTGCTCGATCCGGGCGGCACTAGCAGAGAGGGCGCTAGTGAAATTTAAAGACCATGACTTTTTTATATTTGGGCACTCCGAAATTTGTTGTAGGCAACCCTAAGATACAAGCCACTCCCAGGCGCCGAATAAGCGAAGTACAATTAATTGTGACGCGGTTCGCACATGTTACGGCGAAGAATATCCTCGATCGAACCAAGGATACGATTGAACGTACTGCGATCCAACGACAACAACCTACTTCGAGGAGTCAATATGTACTCCAGGATCAGGCTCCAGAGTAGGAACGTCAATGTGCCACCACTTTCAGCAGCAACCACGGTTGCCTGGCGAGGCTTGCTCGTAAGTAGCGCAATTTCACCAAAATAGTCGCCAACCTACCAAGGCAAGTCGAGAGAAACATAGCTCTACCAAGGTCAGGCGCTAGCTGCCGACAGTTAAGCGTGCCACCTCTTGCTGCTTCCCCTGGGCATCAGCCTGAGTGCACACCACAGAGCCCTGTTTTATTATATAGAAATTGGAACCTAA
>NW_008705580.1:524803-527247 GCF_000186865.1 Aureococcus anophagefferens
AAAGAAAATCCCGCACTTTCCGATCAAGAGCAAAGAGCCGACATTCTGAAATTGCTCGACACGTTGCTGCCCTCGGCGCATTATACATGATCGCGAGTTCTCCGAATGCGCCGCCGGGGCTGTATGTGTGGACGAGCTTCTCGTCATCTACGCCACTCTCGCACTTGAAACACTCAACGTTGCCACGATCGATAACGTAGAAGTTGTCACCATCATCGCCCTGCGAGATAATCGTGTCACCAGCTTTGTACTCGACGACAAACATCGCCCGCGCTATGAACTCCTTCTGTTCTTTCTCAAGGTAGCGGAATAGTACTTGCTGCCTAAGAATCAAATAAATGCCATTAATCAAATCGGCCGCTATGACCCAGGGGCAGTTACTCCAGAATTTCAAGGATGCGGATTCGTTCATCAAGCGTCTTATCAAACTCCTTCACATCGTCGTGATTTTCCTGGATAACCTCAGCACAAATCGACACACGCTTCTTGTCCCTTTTAAAAATTGTATTCTCCGGCATCTCATCCATGTAAGCCTCCTCTTCCTCCTCCTCCCCTTCCTCGTCGTCATCATCATCGTCTCCGGAAATTTTCTCGTTTGCTTCGCCTGAATTGAGATTTCCGATGTCCCTCGCGGCTTGTGACAGCCCCGAGACCGAGGCCACTCCTGCCTGATCGGGATACCTACATCAAGGTCCGTAGATGTCGTTTGGTTCTCTCGAAACAAGTCTCACTTCTTCTGAAGAAACTCGACGATGAAACCAATGGGATTTTCCGGCTTTTCGATTAGTAATGATTCAACTACAATGCCTGACTCTACCCGCGCGCATGATATTTGTTCGAAGTACCGATCTGGATAAAAAGCTGATTTATTGACTTTGACTGAAGGTAGTCGTTCAGCTCGGCTTGATGCTGTGTAACGTTCTCTGCGATGAAGAAAAAGATGACGCACCTGAGCCGCAGATTCAGCCGTGAAGTTCCCATCAGCCATGAGGAAATGAGTATGACGTTTACTTACATGCACTGCACAAAGGTGTATATCCGAACTAGTACTAGTTCTCCACTGGCTCAGGGACACGCGCTGGCCGTAAAGATCTCTAGCTGCTCCAGCGCACTGGGAAGCCGATCCGATGGGCAGCGCCCGACTTTGACGGCCGCGTTCGGCGGCTCGGTCCGCCGGGCGCCCCGGCGGCCTTCGAGCCCGCGCCGCGCCGGCGGGCGATCTTCGACGCGCCGCTCTCGATCTCGAGAGACGAGCACGATTTCGGGGCGAACGGGGCCTCTGGATCCGGGCCATTTCGACGCGTCGAGGGGCGATATGTCGGTCCTGGGGCATCGATCGATCCGCGGCGCTCGGGGAATCGCGAAGGGACAGTGCCGCGATGAGATTCCCCGCGTGCCGCGGATTGCTCATGTCCGAGATTACGCACGCGCGCGTGGCAGCCCCGGCGTTGCGCGTCGAACGCTCCGAGTGGTCGTGGCGGTCAGCGCCGGGCCCAGAGGACGATCTACGCGGCTGAGGCACTCGAGGGGTGTCTGAGAGGGTCTCGAAGCGGTCGCGGGTGTCCCCAATGCGCGTTTCTTGGGGTCGTTGACCAGGTTTGAGCCGCGGCGCGCGTCGTGCTTGGCAGCCCGTCCACAGCCGAGTTTCGGCATGGATGGCTGCTTTTCAGCTTTGGTCCTCCAGAAGACATGTTGGACGGACCCCTGATGCGCCGGGGTCCGGCGGGAGGGTCGCCAGGGGGTGTTTTGGCGCCCACCATAATCACCGTTCATGACTACTCAGAGAGTCCAGTCGATCAGTGGTCTATCAGTTGGCTCATGAACTGTTTAAGCACAGTTGATTCGACTGAGCGGAGGGGGGGTTCAAGCGGGGCCAGGGCGTGGTCTGAAAGGCCTGCCGTCGGCCCGGGGGGGGCGGCGTCTCCCTCGGCTCTCCCCCACCGACGAGTGCGTCCGTAGATGGCACATGCGTCGGTGTTTTAAGTCGAGGCCCGCGCAAGGCGCGCGGGACTGGACAGCGCGCGCCAGGTCTGCGGCGAAGGCGTAGGTACGGCAGATGATGTCGCCGGGGAAGGTCTGCTTGGGCTCGGCGTAGCCCACGCCGCAGAGGCTGGCGCCGTGGGTCTCGGACGTGCACGCGGTTGCCCTGAAAGCCCGCCGCGCGGCGGCGAGCGATTCGGGCGCCGCGGAGAGTCTCGAGCCAGCGCGCCTCCATGGAGCGCGGCACGCTCGTGCGCCTTCCTCGGAAGTCGGCGGCCTCGCGGGTCCGAACCCAGAGATGCCAGGGGGCGCCGAACCAGCGTGCTCGCGCACGACCTGAACTTGAAGTCGCCGCCGCCAACCGACACTGGATGGGACGGGAGCGGAATGCGCCACCGTCAAGCCGTGCACGGACAACGTCGCGCCGGACTCCCAGACGAGCAGCGGGCCCGCCATGGTCGGGC
>NW_008705580.1:527660-535795 GCF_000186865.1 Aureococcus anophagefferens
CTCTGAGGATCCCCGCGTGAACCTAGGGCTCAAAGTGGCGAGGTTTTCTTCAAAGTTTGTCGTCGCTTCGGCATCTTGATGGATTTTTAGCCATCTTTTTTCCAACGACGGGCTGCCTCGACGCGCTGCGGCGCCCCTCGGCGCCCGAAAGCGCTGCGTCTTGCGCCTGCGCCACGCGCGCAAGCTGCCGCGTGGCTGCCCGATCCCCAGGCCCATCGTGTCACGCCACGAAGACGGTCGCACGGGCCGCTCTGGGCGTCGAAACGGTCTCTCTGGGCACACGGTCGTCGGCGGCACGGCTGCGCAGCGGCCTCGTGGGTGCGGCGCCGCGCCCAGAACGGTCGAGGCCCTTGTCATGATGTGTGGTCCCAAGCTCGAGTGACAAAACCGTCAACACGGGCCCGTGGCGGCGTGCATCCGGAACTTGACGGCGTGCTCGTCGAGGAGCAGCTCGAGCACCGCCAAGCTCATCGACGTCGTCGTGCGGGACCCCATCAAGCTGTACTACGCCTCCTTGGGGTCGCCCAGGGGCCCGGTGCCGAAGGGCTACGGCAGCGGCCAGCCCTACGGCCGGCCGGGCCCGACGACCATGCGCGACCACGGTGCGGCCGCGGCCGGCGAGGGCGACTGGCGTACACCACCCGTCGCACGCGCCTTCCACACGCCTCCGGGGGGTCTAGGGGGCGTCTACGCGCCTCGGCGGGGCGTTAACGTACGCGTAAAGTGACCTCGCGGATTTCGCCTGTTCTGGCCTGGTTGGGCCTGCGACGACCGCGGGGGGGCAGCGACGACGGCGGCGCGTCATGCTTCACGAGCGGCTGGGCTGCTCCCCGGTGTACTATTTTTTACGCCAGTGACGAGTATGTTCTGTAAGGGCCTCCGCAGGTCTTAGGTACTAGTAACTCCGGTAATGCAGTTAATGCTCAGCCCTACTGGAGTAACCTAGCATGAACAAGCACCGCAAATTAAAAAATGAAGCCGGACGATGGCCGGGGCTCAGCGGGGGGCTCAGCGTACGGCATGGGCACGTGGGGCTGTGTTCAGCCACGAAAACCGAACCAATCGGAGAGCTTGGAAGTTCTACCAGCGGAGGGGCTCCAGAGGACTCAGAAAATGCGAAATTGGCCGCCCCGCTACCGCCCTGGGGAGAGCTGAAAATCCCCGACTCGGACACCAAGTCAGTGTGGGAAACGACCATAGGGCTGGCGCGCGCCATAGGAATTATTAATTATTCATCGGCGGTCGCCCGACGGGAGGTCCTCATAGAGGTCCTCCGTCCACCGCGCGCGCGGGGGTCACGCTGGAACGCAGATTGAGGCAAAATTGGTGACTTATGGCCCCGGCCAGGCCGCACTCTCAAGTTAGCGCGCTAAACATATCACCTGAGGCGTTTTGAGAGGTTGGGGTCGTTGGTTCGGGTCGGGAATCGGATGATATATCTTCAATGTGCAGTGACACTTCCCCCCAACGGCCGTGGGAAAACTCGTTTATATTATTCGCTTCTCACACTGCACCAAGTCGGTTTATGCTACGTTACTCTAGTAGGAACTCCGCTCCGCCTAAGATTGTAAATTTAAGGTAATCTCGGCGAGCTCTCGCAGGGGCAGCTGTGAGCCTCTGAGAGTTACGTGGACTGACCTACTGGCATTAGCTATAGCGCCAAAGAAATCTTGATCAGCTCTAGGTAGAGTCAGGTCCGGCTATAGCCGGGGGGTCATTCCCACTTAAATGGCCACCGACACCCCACCGACGGACGCCGGCGAGCGTCGTCGCTCGGTTGTCCGGTCGTCCCCGGAGGTACCGTTTTCGGGGTTTTATTCGCGCGCGAACGCGGCCACGGAGCGACGCGCGGCCGCCGCACGGAACGCGATCATCGAGTGGTCGGATTGGACACCAGATCCCCATCCAACGCGTCGGACTCGTCTTAGAACGCGTCACTACGGGTGGTTTTTACGGAAGCCACGCTACTGGAGGACCCTCCGGAGAGCCGGAGCCGGTGTTGCCCCGAAACCCCGAACCTCAGCCGGAAAGTGCACCGGGCGCACGACTCTGTGCGTGTACTCGACCGGCGATCGCCATCTCGGTTCTACATATGTTGAGTCCGTTGCCACACGAGGAATAACCCCCTCACGTGACAAACCGCTCAAAGCGAGGCATGGTCATTGATCGCCGTGGCCACACGCCGTGCGCACGCCTCTGCGGCGGCGAGCGCGTCGGCGTCGTCGAGCCACCCGCGGCAGCACGCACCGGGTTGCTTGCCAAGGCGCCTCCTCAGCTCCCTTAGGAGCAGAACGTAGCGCGGTGCGCGCTGCACTGGCATGATGGCCAGCGATGCGAGCGTGAGCCGTCGTGTATTCGCCGGCTGGAGCTCGCAGCACTTTAGGAATGCCTCAACAGTCTTCGACTTCGCCCGCAGCGTCGCAAGCTCGTCCCAGGCCGCCGTGTAACTCGCCACGTAGCACCCGTAGCACCTGACCAGCTCCAGCTCATGTGTCTCAAAGCAGCTCCGCCAGTTGCCGCTCTGCTCCGCAGCGCGCAGCGCGGCGGCAAAACGACTAGCAAAGGACACGATGTCGTCCAGCGGGCTGAAGAGCTGCTGCGCCGCGCTGCTAACCTCCGCGCCGTCGACGCCGTCAACGACAGCCACACCGGCATCGATTTGCGATCCCCACAGCCGCAGAGGCCCGGCAAAAACCCCGGCTAGAATATTTAGATCGACGATCATCCGCTCTTCGGTCTCACCAAACTCAGCAGCTGCCTGCATAACACCCTCCATCCGTCGACAAGCTGGCACGCCATCCAGAAGTGAGAGGACAGCGGTCACACCAGGCGATGGTGAGATCAAGCGCCGAAATGAGTCACGGAGAAGGCGCAGTGCGCCAGCAGCCTCACCTGATATGACATGCCGAGATGTTGGGTGCCAGAAGAGATGCCGGATTTCAGTATCAATGTGCTCGGCGACAGTCGCGGATAGCAAACTTGTCCAGTGTTGCCATCTCCCGCTTAGTTTACTTGCGATTGTGTTGTTCTCAATAGAGAGATGCCTATCAAAGCGCTGCAAGTGACCGAGGCAGGACTGCAACTCAGCAACTGCGACACCAGCCAGAAGCCTGATGGCAAGGGCCTGAATTGCACCGGAGGTTGAGCTTAACAGATGAACAGCGTGTTGCACGACAGTCACACCAAGACTGGCATGATCGTGCGCCACAAAGCAAAGCAAATCTTTAGCTGTTACATGGTCTCTTCCAAGTCGCTTCCAGACAGCATCGAGTGTGGCAACGCAAGAAATACGCATATGAGCAAACGCGAGGCCTGACGCAGTGAGGACATAGCCTAATTTAATGTCTGACATGCATGTCACGTCTGTTACAGGGTAGTGAAGAAGCGCAAGTCCGAGATGGAAAAACCGACTAGAGTCGGCACTGATCTGCGGTCCATCGTCTGAGATAACGTGAGCAGCCTTGTCCAGAACTTGGAAGGATGCTAGCGACGTGCACGCACTAAGTAAGGGTCGAGCTAAAGAAAATGGTTGCGCCATTAGAGCCGAGCAAGCCTCGAGCTCTGCATTCATCACATGTGGATTATCAACGGTGCCTCCAGCTCGCAACATCGCAAGGGTTGCCATTGTGCAGTCTTGCAAGGCGTCGCGCTGCAGGCCTCCAAAGGGGGACTGCTCCTCTACACCGATCACCTCAGCGTCCACGCGGAAGCTAGACGAGGAGCGGTGCGAGGAAGTTTCATATCGATGTCCAGCGTCCGCCTGATCTGTGTACCACTCCACGAATGCCATGGATGCCAACTCTGTTAACCATCCAGGTAAAAGTACAGTGGCCAGCATAGATGCATCATTGATCTCCCCGTTGGCTGTAGAGATGAGTTCACTGATAGCCTGTGCTCCAAGTCCCCAGCAGAGCGCCAGATTATCTGAAGTAACGCATCCAATCCGAGCTGCATTTGCGCGTTTTAGTATATCAATGACGGCCACTCCAATTTTCAAAGCCAACGCCCGACGACCCCGGCGCAGATGGCACACCAGTGGCATCCGTGAAATATCTCGAAGGAAAACGAGCTCGCCAATAGCCGCATCAATGCTGAATTCGTTGAATTGGCTTGGGATCGCATCAATAAGGAGCATGGCGCGCTCTGCAATAATCACAAGGGGAAAGCATCCTTGAAGTACCTCTAGTGCGCCAGCAAGCACGCTAACACTGAGTTGTCGTGCATGGGAAATCCATGCTATGTGATTGGCCTTCGCAAACATGCGGCACAAAAGTCTCAACACCTCGTCGACGAGGTCGAGCATCAACGGGGCTGTGTGGTGTGGTCTCTCACGCGATGCTCCCCCGGAGCGTACGTAGCTAGCACAGCATATTGCAAACAGAGCATCCAGGGATGCGACTGTCTCGGTCAGCGCAGACCGGCGCTGCTCCTCACCGGTTCCATCATCGTCCCAATCGGCACCAAGGACATCCAACCACTGAAGTGGAGCGGCAACCGCAGTCAGGAGTGAAACATGCAATTCTGGTTGAGCTGGAGTATTCGATAATGCTAACGATGGTTGTGAAGATAGCTCACGAGCGGCCGAGATCTCAAGAAACCGATTCCACTCGTGTTCGGCAACTCCCTCTTCCGTGTGAGAAGAGCTGCCTAGCAAGGATGGCGCTCTGGGCACACCGGGGCGCGTCAAAAGTTCGACCTCGCGTTGGATGGCATCAATAGCCGTCTGCTCGGCAGTGCGTGACGACGACGGGATCCAAATTTCCATCATGGGACTAGGGGTGCACTGCTCATTATCATCGGAGGGGCTACTGCGGTGTGATACACGCGAGGTATGCATCGGTGGTGGTGAACTTTCACGCAGAGGTGACGTGGGCACCTCGGACTCCAGTGTTGGTGGCCGTAGTCCTGGGAGAACACCACTGATGTCAGCGGCGAGAGCACGTCTGAGAAAGACTCTGTGAATATGCGCACGACCTGGCCGTATTGCGAAGTTTGCGAGGGTCGTTGCGAGCGTTCTAAATGCAGCAGCAGGCTCTCCTGGCGCGCGCTCTGCCAGGAAAATATCTAGGAGCGCATGGAGACCACAAGTGAGCCGCGACGGCCAGAGTCGAGCACTATCGACGAGAGCATCGGTGGTCGCCGCTGCATGAATAGCGTTGACTGTCTCTTGGCCAGGGCCAAGTTGCCTCCATCGAAGTAGTCGCTGCAACTCCGGTGTGCAGTCACTAGCGCTACACTCTGACACTAGTGCTGCCTCAGTTGCCAACGATGCACAATCCCCACCGGCCTCTGCAGCTACCTGCGCAACTGCGCCAGTTCGCGTTGGAGCTGTCGGGAAGAGAACGTCACCGCGCCTTGGGGCTCGCAGCGCACCTCCAAGGGCAACTGCCGTGCCACCAACAGACATGCGTCGTCCGCGCTGCCGTGCACCCCGCTGGGGATGGCCTGGCATCCTTTTGTAGACGGTTTTGAGTCTACGCCCCCCAGACGATGAAGCAGGGGAAGGAGATAATAGTGACCCAGCCATGTCTGGGCTAATATGATCGAATCCTTCAAAACAGGAGAGTGTATGTGCAGAAGCAACATCTTCTTCTCGACTCTGGCCATCTACCCATCTTGCAATGGAGGCGAGCACCGCACCCCGCGCATCTTCACACCCCAAGGGCAGAAAAGCTAATGCAAAAGTGGCAGCGTAAGCATAAGCTCGGACCGTCTCTCGGTCAGGGCTGAGCTGCCGCCATCGAAGAAGTTTCTGCAGGTCGGAGGTGCAGTCACTAGGGCCAGCTTCCAATACGGGTGCAGTCTTTGCGTTAGTATGGCTTTCCCACCCCCGAGCCATTACGTTTTTTTACAGACCCATCTATTAGCGCTTGAGTTCTAGTAATTCTCCAGGACATGTTTTTTCAATTTCGATGAAACGCGAAATCGACAAAGATCCTGGATAATTGACGCTCGAAAGACGGGACGATGGAAATCAATTCATTACTTATGCCGCTCCTAGCGCCGCGCGACTATCCCGGCGTGCATGGACCCCGCGGCAAGTCTTGGGAGGCACAACGAGAGCTGTCTCTCGGAGGAGACGCGACGCGCAACAGATTGCGTCAGGCTGAGAACGGGTGGTTTTGAGGGGTAAAATGAGTCGCGCGCCCCCGGCTAGACTCGATTTTGGCGCTCTTGGGCGCAGCTCAGCGTCGGAGATCGTTCATAGACACCCCGCGCGGCTCTGGTCGCGCGGGCTCGTTCACTGAGTCGAAGGTCGTTCATCAATGATTGGCTCTATCCAGTGTGCATCCAAGAGGCAAGCGGTGAGCCACCTAACCACAGCATGTACCACCAACTAACTACCCCAGAGTCGCGACTTGCTCAAAATGAGTGGTCAAAACAGCTGCAACATGGGGTCAACGAAGCATGTGAACCACCCGTTCTGGCCGATCGGCAGCTAGGAGGATGGGTGCTCCTCTCCGACATCAAGGAGGGCGCGCAGGCCCGGAAGCGGAAGAAGTCCAAGGACAAGGCCGCGCCGGACCCGGCGAAGAAGACCAAGAAGGCGGCCACGCCGGAACACGACCGGAGGACGCGAACCGGAACACGCGACCGAGGGCCCCGGGAGAGCCGGAAGCCGGAACATCCGCGAGACCTCTACCGGAACATCAGGGCCGGAACATCAGCGCAAATGGTGATTCACACTGGCTCTATCGACCAGTTCTTATCTCGAGCTTGAGCAACCTGGTGGTTTTGACGCTCGATCATAAATTTCGACCGTGTGGAGGTCATGGCCGAGCAGCCCTCCAGCTGCCGATCGGCCAGGACGGGCGGTTCACAGGCTTCGTTGACCCCATGTTGCAGCTGTTTTGGCCACTCATTTTGAGCAAGTCGCGACTCAGGGTACTGGTGCTTGGTGTCGTGGGGTGGTTCACTGCCAGCCTCCTGTAGGGTCCCTAGTTTGTAATTATTTGGTCCGCCTCTGAGGGCTGTCGCGCGGCCGGTTCTTGGTCGCCTTCGGCGCGGGTTCGAGGTCGCGCGCCCCCGGGCACTCCCTGGGGACGCAGCGCTCGAAGTCCCCGTCGGATTTGGTCTCGGAGGGACCGATTTCGGGCTGCCCATCGGGTGGCAGCGCCGCGGCCTTGGCGGTGAGCATGCGGGGGCGACGCGCCACGGCGTTGGGAGGGCGCGGGTCGATGGGGACGATGCGCCGCGGGACGACGACGGGGGGACGGGCGCCGCGCCGGGGCGCTGCTAGACGTGCAGCGTGCGCGCGCGCGCTTGCGCGCGCTCCAAAGAGTCCGACAAAGAGCCCCATGGAGCAGAAGTCGATCACGGACGGTCCGGCGGCCGCGCTCGGGGCCGCGCGGCGCGGCGCCAAGCTCGTCATCGAGCCCCGCGGGGCCTACAATGCGACGCCGAAGCTCTGCGACTCTGACGGGGAGTGCGGCGCCGCCAACCGGCTGAGGATTCGGCCGACGCTGCTGACGACGGCTCCGACGGCGAGCTCGAAGACGGCGCTGACGACCCATGACTCCCTGATGCCCGCCAGGCCGCAGCTACCGACGAGTGCGGGCCCGTGGAGGCCGACCCCGCTGGGGTGGTCCAAATTACAACCTCCTCGAAACCCATGGTTTCGGTAGGACCATAGGACGACTTCCCGGGCGCACCCGCCCGCTAGCTCCTCTATCTCCCCAGATGCGAGGGGTCCCTCGGGGATGGTGGCTCAGCGGCTCCTGTGGTTTTGTTCTTCAGCTCCGCCATGTTGCCCCTAAAATTGATGTTTTCTTGGTCCAAATTGCAGCAAGCGCGGATATGGGCACCGCCACGGGCTCTGATTTGGGGCGGTACCTTAATGCCCACATTAAATCTTGCTTACGAGGTCGGTGGGCAGTTACTTGACAATTCATTTATACCTGGGTGGTCCGGGACCTAACCCAGAGGGGCCGCCGACCACCAGGCACACGCCAGCCCAGGCATACGCCGGCATACAGGCGACGCGAGTCTTAGTCAGAAGTGGCAAAGGGCAAGTAAGGACAGTAGAACAGATAAAGGAGAATCTTCCTCGTGGGGACCTCGTGGGCGGCGCCCTTGCTCAGCTCGCCGAAGTAGCCCGCCACGAAGCCGACGACGGAGCCGAAGGATCCGAGGCG
>NW_008705580.1:535845-544778 GCF_000186865.1 Aureococcus anophagefferens
CTTCTTGAGACGGCCGTGGGCCTCGGCGACGGGCAGCAGGTCCGAGAAGACGCCGGGGACCTCCCGGTCGTAGGACACGCCTGCCTCGCGGAGCGAACCCTCGATGACGGTCGCGACGCCGTCGCGCCCTGGTCGTCCGCGCGCTCTTGAGGTTCATGAGCCTGAGGTCGCTAAAAAAGACGTGGCCGAAGGCGTCGACGACGCTCGACGTGTTCTGGATGCGCCGCGGGACGGGGGGGGGGGGATCATGCACGGGCTCTTGCGCCGAAGTAGGTGCCGGCGGCCTTTGCGAACTCGCCGTTCGTGATGACCGCGCCGCCCACCGGGAGCGTCGTCAGCCAGGCCCTCGCGGCCAGGTCCCACGCCGCCTCGGCGGCGCAGTAGGTGAAATCGTCGATCGCGAGGTCCGCGAGCTCGGGCTTGTAGGCCTCGACTCCACCTTGTCGAGCTCCGCCGTCAGGCGGTGCTGCATCTTGGGGACGCGCGTGCCCTCGTCGTCGACGCCCGCGTCGGCGAAGGGCTTCGCGAGGAGGCCCTCGTAGTCCTCCTCCTCGACCACGGCGGCGATCATGGAGCCCCAGGCCGCGAGCATCTCGACGGCGGTGGAGCACCCGGAGCCCGCGGCGGCCTCGAGGCCCGCGAACTGGCCCGAGGCCCCCTCGTCGAAGGACCCTTGACCCAGCTCCGGTTCGAGCTGGTTCATAAAGCCGGCCACCGTCGACCTGCCGACGAGGCGGTTGACCATGGTCGGCAGCACGACGCAGCCCGCGCCGAAGAACGCGGCGTCGGCGACGCCGACGCGGAGGCGCAGCCCGCCGCCACCGCCGCGGATCGGCATGCGGAGTCGCTTCCGCGCAAGATTGTCGGCCAAGATCAAAGGCCCGGCCTCGCCGGAGGCGTCGCTCGCCGCGCTCGTGATGGCCGTGTCGAAGTCCGCGAGGAAGCTCCGGGACGCCGACATGTACATGGTCTGCGCCCAGTAGTCGGCGCGCGTGCTCAGACACGAGAGCACGAGTAGCCAGAGCGCCTGCGAGCAGGAGGACAGGAGCTGTGTTGATGTAGCTTATCGTGTCCTCCAGCTTGCCCTCGAGCTGGGTCTTGGCGTACTCGGGCTCGACCATAGGCACGCCGGAGACGAGGATGCCGCCGTCGTGGACGACGGCGAACTGCCGGGGCCGGTCCTGGGCCTGGGTCTGGCCTGCGACGAACTCGCAGTCCGCGACGTGGGCCGGGTGCACGGCGAGGGCCACGCCCAAGGATGGCGACCAGGCGGCCTGGCCGAGCACTTGTCGAAGCGAATCGTACGGCCGCGGCGTCCCGGCGAAGCGCCGGGAAGACGACGTTTGCCGGCGATGCCGTCGTCGACCTGGAACTATAGCCGGGCGGGTAATCTCAGGGTAAAATACCGGTATGGTAATTACCGGTAATTACCGCGGTATTACCGAGGGCCATATTCCCGGCCCGGGTAATACCGAGGCGCGCCGAGCTCCCGCAAGTACGGGTAGCCTGCGATCATGACGCGCGGACCGTCGCGGTCGCGTTCCGCGTCACGGTCCGCGCGCGCCAGTCCGACACCGAGTCCGACGACGACGACCCGCCCCGCCGCCGCGCGCGCCCGCGTGCCTAGAGCCCTAAGAGGAGTCGCAAGCTAGACCGTGCGGCGCCTTCGGGTAAAAGAGAATTCGGTCGACACGCGGGTTCGCGGTGGTCCTTTTGAGCCGCCATACCGCCTCCAGCCGTCCCGGTACAGCGTATTTTACCGGTAATTACCCGGGTAATCGGGATTACCGGTAATTACCGTGGTATTACCGAGGCGGCTCGGGGCTTTACCGGTAATCGACGTGCCATACCTGGAACCGGGCGAAGCCGCCGGCCGCCAGAGCTCCGCGTCGAGGGCGACGGCGCAGGCGTGCGTCGCGAACGCGTAGTTCGCGCAGGACGCCGGGTCGCCCTGTTGGGCGCCCTCGCAGGAAGCGAAGTCCGCGACGCGCTCGTCGATGACGATGGGCGCGTCGCGCGAGTAGTACGCGTACCGGAAGCGGGCGTAGGCGGCCAGCTCCGGGTCGCTGTTGAACGCGTCCATGATCGACGCGTGGCGCACCTGGCTGTCGGCGTTCGATATTGACGTAGGCGAAGTCCGGCCCGCACGCCGAAGACCAAGGCGTTGGCGCCGCTCGGGACGCCCACCGAGATCTGGACCTGGTAGAGCTTCTTCGCCAACTCCGCGGCGACGATCCGGGCCGCCAAAGCCGTGGCCGCGCGGCGCCGCACGTTGCCGAGGGCAAGGGGCCGCACGTCCTGCGCGTCGCCAGCTGCGCCGAGCTTCTTGACGAGCGCTAGGAGGCGTATGGCGGCGTCGACGAAGTAGAGCGGCCGGTGCTCTTGACGAGCTTCTTGACGAGCTCCATGGTCGCCGTCGCCTGACGTTGCCCGGGCAGCCGCGCGTGAACGAGCGTCAGGTGCTCGTTCGGGAGCATGTCCGAACCCGTGCCGGACCGCCGCGGGAGCATGCCCAGCTTCTGGTTCAAGTCCACGGCGTCGTCGAGGTGCGCGACCTCGGGGAGCGCGCCGTGCCTCGGCAGGTGCTTGTCCCGGAGCTGGCCCAGGATGCGCGGGTCGCACGCGTCCGCCAGGCCGCTCGACGTCAGGCGCGACGCCGCGCGGCTGAGCTCGCCCGCCGCGACGAGCTTGAGCGCCTCGTCCACGCTCGCGTCGGAGCCGGCGGGCTTCCGCCCGGCGCGCGCCGGCGCCTTCTCGCGTTCGGCGAGGAACCAGCGGACCCGAGCACCGCTTCGCGCCGACGACTCGGTCCTGAACAAGGCGAGGTGGAGCATAGAGTGCCACCGCAGCGCGATGTCACGCGACTCGGATGCCTCTGTCGAATCACCCATGCGGACACTGCATTGCCTCAGTGCATGGCTGCAGATACTTAATATCAAGTGGAGAGAAGTCTCGTTGTACAGTGCGCGTCAGACTGTCAGGGGATTGTAAGGCCCTTCAACTAAATACTAGGTAGATATAACTGTCCGCTCGCCTAGTAGCCTAGGGTCACTAGCGCGGGCACTCAGCTGGTTAACACCAGGGGAGCCTTCGCTAGATGTGAGATAAGGAGAAGTGGAAGATACGGCGACGCGCATCTGCCAACTAAAGATACAGTGAGATAAATAAGGCGGATATATACACTGCAATATCAGCGTCACGCTAAGCTTAAAGGTAGACATTGGAGGCGAAAATCGCGCCACAATGGCCCCCAAACTTGACTCATACCGTTCTTGCGGGGGGGGTAGCAAAGCTGTTACTAAGTGTAACAGAACAAACACTAGCTAGAGCTCACGAAACTCGCAGGCAGCTGCAGTGAACGTATCGAACAGTATCGGCCGCGCCCAGATACTTGCATTGCGTAGAACTCGTCGAACGCGGACAGCGTCAAGAAAAAGCTCGACGCGGTGAAGGCCAAGGAGGCCAAGGCGACGGCCAAGGTCGAGAAGCGCTGGGACGACGCGTCGATCAAGGCGAACAAGGAGGCGGCTACGGCGGCGGCCAATGCCGCTAAGGCCGCCAAGGTCGACATCGATGCCGACGCGGCCGCAGCGCCCGATCCGGCCGAGCCCGTCCAGATCAGCCACGCCCGAAAGTTGGGGCCTTTTCGCCGGGGCTGACGTTGTGAGTGCGACACCACCTACAGAGAATATAGGCTGTCTCTCTCGAGAGGCAAGTTGCGGCAAACCCATAGCCTAACTTGAAACCTAGCGGCGCTAGCCTAGCTAGGAGATCTACGCCGATCTGCGCAGGTCGCCGGTATACCGGCTGTTGGCCTCGTTGCTCGGCATTTTGCTCGTGCGCTCGCTGCTTTCGCTGCCCTCCGCCGTCCTCCGTCCCGGCCTCCCTCCACTCTGTGAGCACCCACACTTGTGACAGCCCAGAAGGCGAGAGACTGTGGCGGCGGACGTCGACAGGGCGCGGCTGCGCAGCGTTCAGTCAAAAGCCGTCGCGACCATGGCGGCGCCCGCGTCCCGGGCCTCCCGGCGCCTCGAAGGCCGCACGGGCTGCTATCGCCCGAGTAGCATTGCCGGCGGCGAGCGATAACGCCCGACGACACTCATGACGACCCTCGACCTCGCGCCGGTCTGCGGCGTCTGCTCTCTGGACTCGACACGTAGGGACGTCCGCGTGCTCTCGCCGAGGGACGCCGTCACGCTCATGGTCGCCCAGCTGGCCAGCTCGGCCCCGCCGGGCACGGCCATCGTCGGCCGCGTGCCCGTCGTGCCCGCCGAGGCGTGCTACAAGTGCACATCGTGCTCGGCTTGGCTGAAGAAGGCATCCGACGTCGTCGAGCCCTTCGTCGGCGCGGCGTGCGCGCCGGACACGGCGACGGAGCGGCGCGGCGCGCAGAAGGGGCCCGGCGTGCTCCTGTGCGACGGCGGCGGCGTGACCATGGCGTGCGTCGCGCTGCGCGATTCCGTGCGCGCGTTAGCCAAGAGCTGCGCCGCGGGCGGCGTCCACGTCCCCGGCGCGGTCGTCGCCATGCGCGAGCTCGTCCACGCGCGCGCCGAGTCGGCGGCGGCGGCGGCGGCGCGCGACAAGGCCGACGCGCTCGCCCTCGAGGAGGCGCGCGCGCTACCTCAGGCGGACGCCGCGGAGTTCCCGAACTTCGCCGCGGTCTCCGTCGCGGCCGTGCCCCTCGTCGTGGCGGGCCGCCGGGACGACGGCGGGTCGGCGACGGTCCTCTCGTCGCGCGTCGTCGCCGGCGCCGGCGTCGTCTACGACGTCCAGTACGCCGTCGGCGGCCGCGTCGGCCGCGACGTCGGCGAGTCGCGGCTCGTGCTCGACGTCGAGAACGCGCGCCGCCCAAGGCGAGGCGCGGCGGCTCCCGGCGGCACGGAGCGCTCGCTCGGCGCGGCGCCCTCGGAGCCGTCGGCGACGGACCGCGCGATCGCCGCGGAGACGGCGCTGCGCACGAAAACGCGAGAGCTTGAGCGCGTGCGACGCGAGCGGGACTCGCTCGCCGAGGCGGAGAAAGAGGAGTCCGCGCGTCTGGCACTAGCCCACGAGCGACGACGAGCGGCTCTGCGCGACGCCAGTCGCGCCCGAGGCGACGCCGTCCGCACGGAGGCCGGGGCGGCGGCCCTCGCGGAGACTTCCTACACCTCCGGCGTCCTCGCGGGCGCCGAGGAGCGCGACGCCGACGCCCTGGCCGTGCGCGACCAGGCGGCGCGCGACCGCGCGCACGATCGCGCTGCGCTCGAGGCGGACGTGGCCCGCGCCCGAGAGGTCGCCGTGGAGGCGGAGCGCGGCCGCGAACGCGAACAGACGAAGCGCGAACGGGCCGAGGGCTGCGCGGACGCGGAACGCGTCGTCTCCGAGACGGCCCTCGCCGAGCGCGACGCTCTGATGCAGCGGTCCCTGTCCGGGATCGTCGACTTCCTCATGCCGAGCGGCGACGGCGGCGCGCTGACGAAAATCCGCTCGTTCGACGCGCTCCTGACGTCGCCGTCGGCGCTCGACGACACGTCGAGGCGTCAGGCGGATTACATTCGGGCGGCGATGCGGTGCTTCGATGGCCTCGCCGACCTGCTCTCGGGCGGCGACGCGGAGCGCCTCGAGGTCGTCTTCGGCGCGTTCGACGCGTCGATGGCGAAGCGGCGGCGCGTCCGCGGCGCGTCCGAGCGCGTGCTCGTGGCGCTCAAGGACAACATCGCGACGGCGTGGCAGAACCACACGCAGGTGGGCGACTACACGGCGGCGACCCAGGTGCTGTCGCTCGCGATCGTGCCTCGGATGCGGGACTTCGGCTGGCGGGACCAGATCCGCGCGTTCGTCAGCCGCGTGGTCCCCGTTACCACGGGCTCGGACGTGTTGGTCCTGCAGTTCCCGCAGGGGGTTAGGCGTGGCGACTACTGGCGCCGCGGCGTCTGCGTCGCGGTGTCGGAGGTCGGCTGCTTCGACGTGCGACCTCTCCCGACGACGGGCTCCGGCCGGCTGATCTGCTTCGTCGAGGACCGCGTGCCGGCGGACCGCGTGCGCCACGCGGACTCGCTCATCTGCACGAAGCACGACGTGCAGACGGCGGCGAATCTCGCGATGGACCGGTTCCCCGGCGCGCGGCGCGACGTGATTTCGCGGAGCGGCTGGACGCGGATCGGCATCGAGCGCGCGGCTTTGACGGCGGCGTTCCTGCGGGACCCCTCCGTCGTCGTGCAGGCCGACGGCGGCGCGAGCACGGCCCGGCGGAAGACGAAGTGGTTCCTCAAGGAGGGCGTGCCCCGGCTGTTGAAGCGGCTCAATCGACGCCTCGCCGACGCGGGCCTTCGGCGGAGCTCCGAGGCGCACTTTCGTGGGCTGCTCGCAGGCCCGGGCTATGCGAAGCTGACGGCGGAGCTGTGCACGTGCGTGAAATGCAGGGACCTCGGATTCGTCGTCTACGACCTCCTCCGGAGCGTCGTCGCGGCGTGCTCCTTCTCGATCTCCGTGTCCATCCAGGAGAGGCTCTACAACCAGATCGACGCGGAGGAGCGCTTCCGCTCCGGCGAGTTCCGGAGCCACCTCAAGGAGGAGTCCCACGTCGCGCAGCACTGCTTGTGCTACCTGCTCTCCTCGGAGAACGAGCCCTGCTTCCGCGAGCCCTGCGTCCACGGCCGGAAGGACGGGTCGACGCTGTCGCCGCCGAAGACCATGGAGGAGATCGTCGCGCCGCGGCGGCTGACGCGCCGAGACCACGAGGACGAGTGCATGGTCTGCTACGGCGACGAGGGCTCGTTGCTGTGCTGCGCGTACTGCGCGCGCGCGGCGCACAAGGAGTGCATCCGGCGCCACCACAACGACCTCGGCGGGTCCTCGGACAGCTGGACGTGCTGGGACTGCGTGCGCGAGCGCTCCCTCGAGCAGCACGACGGATCCTGCGCGGCCTGCGACGGCCACGCGTTCTTGATGGGCGACTTGAGGTCGCTCGCGGCGGTCGCGGACGCGAAGATCCGCGACGGCGTGGCGAGCGGAGATCTAGACGGGGCGACGGTCCTCGAGGAGAACGGCGACGCGTCGATCGTCGGCGTCTGGGCCCGCAGCGTCGTCGCCAAGAGCGACGTCGATCTGCGTGCGTACCACGGGCACATCGCGCAGGACGTGTGCACGACGCCGTACCAAAAGTTCGTCACGTCGACGCTGAAGGACCACGAGTACACGACCATCTACGACTACTGGGCCAAGCAGTCGGCCAAATTACACATGGAGGGCACGTGCGAGGGCCAGGGCAACAAGGGCGTGTCGTGCTCCGGGCGGGCCTTCACGTGCAACAACCCGACGAGCGCCACGCGAGCCCAGTACCCGGACGTCCCGTGGGCTATCTTTCCGTCGAGCCCAGACCAGGGCGGGCCGGCCTACCTGCGCACGTTCCGGCGCTCGTGGTCCGACAGCTCGAGGCAGGACAGCTTCGACACGGCCGTGACGCTCTTCGCGGAGGAGGGCGAGTACCGGAAGGCGCACCCGTGGCTCACGACGAACGCCGGCGACATGTCCGACGGCGCGTCCAACTTCCGGTCCACGCCGGCGGCGCTCTACAACATGCAGTCGCCGTACCCGACGTACAAGGCGACGTCCGTCTCGGGCCACGGCAAGGACGTCGTCGACGCGGACAACGGCGTCGAGCAGCCGAAGCTCCGCGCCGCCGTCGACGCCGGCAGCGACCTGACCTGCGCGTCGCAGTACGTGGCGGCCTGCGACGCGCGACGGCACACGGGCGTCGTGAACATGCGCGTCGAGATCGACCGGAGCCTCGACCTGACGGCCGAGGAGAAGAAGCGGCGGAAGTCGATCGTGGGCATCGGCGACGCACACTTCTACGCGTGCCCCTACGGCGGGGACCTGCGCACGTGGGAGGTGTTCTCGCGACGCCTGTCTATCGAGGCGGGCCGCCTCGTCGGCATCGGTCCGGGCCGCGTCGTCTCGCGGGCCCTGCTGGTGTCGGATCACCTCCTGGACCGCCACGCGCTCGACGTCGCGTCCGCCGCGCTGACGTACCCCGGCGAGTCGGCGCTGCCGACGGACCAGCAGCTGCTCGTGAACCCCGCGCCGTTCTTGTCGCCGGACCAGAAGAAGACCGCGGCCGTCGCCAAGGAGGCGGCCGTCGAGGCTCGAGACGCGGCTCGTGAAGAGCGTGCCGTCGCGAGACGCGCGCCCCTCGTGGCGACGTTCCGGAACCTGCGGCCCCATGCGTGCCCAAATTGCCTGGCGAAATTCTCGAGCCCCGCGCGGCTGCGGTCCCACCGCCTCCGGGGCTGTGGTTCTTCTGCGGCGGGACGGGCCGAGCGGCGACTCGCGCACGACGCGACGACGATCGACGCGCTGCTGGCCAAGTCCGACGGCGACCTCGCCGACGCGCTCGAGGCGCGCGCCGAGCTCGGTCTAGACCTGGTCACGGCCACATTCGCCGAGGGTGCGTTGGGCTTCACCTGCGAGGAGCAGCTGGACGCCGCCGGCGCACCGTCGCTATTCCGCGAACTCGCGTGGGCCCTTCCTTCGATTCCGCGGCACCTCGTGCGCGGTGCGCTCGTGCGCGTCGAGGCGCACCGCTTTGGACCCGCGGCCCGCGACGAGGTCGGCATGGGCTGGCGCTCCGCGTTCTACTACGGCACCGTGCAGTCGAGGAACGGCGACATCATCTCCGTTCTCTACTCGGGCCACGCGAGCGGCCAGGAGCACGAGAGCCACTTTAGCCACGTCGAGATCGGGACCCGCCCGCCCTCCTCCGGCGACGTCGACGACCAGACGTTGCAGACGTCGCACGAACCCGCCGTTGTCGCGTCCGTGGAGCCGCTCGGAGCGGCCGCGGCCGCCCTGGACCAAGTCGGCTTTGAGGTCGTCGACGTCGGCGGCACCGCGGCGCCCACCTACAGTCGCGCGAAGGAGCTCCTCGAGCACGCCGCGCGGCCAATCTCCGT
>NW_008705580.1:544828-574512 GCF_000186865.1 Aureococcus anophagefferens
CGTCGACGACGAGCGGCGGCCGTTGCTGCCGCCGCGCAAGGCCGTGGAGACGCGGATGCTGAACATCTGGAAGAAGACGAAGAAGGAGGCGCGCGACGCGGCGCAGAATAGCGCTGCTCGCGACGTCGCTCGCGCCGCCCGTGCGGCGGGCGTCGCCGCCGTCGACGACGACGAGGTGCCGAGCAGCGACGACGACGCGGACGATCCCATGGAGATGGACACGTCTCCCGACGGCGACGCCAACGCCGACGGCGGCGCCGACGGCGGCGCCGACGCCGCGAACGACGACCCGACCGACGGCTACATGGCCCAGTTAGCCGGCGTCGGCGTCCGCGAGCTCCGCCGACGGCTCCGCGAGGAGCGCGGCGACTCGACGCCGCTCGCGTCCGTCCGCGCCGCGGACCTCGCACCGAGCGACCTCCGGACCGGCGAATCGAAGGCGCAGGCCACGCTGGACCTCCTGCGCCAGCGCCTCGCGACGGTCCTCGCCGGTGGCTCCCCCTGAGGTGGCGCGTCGTGCGGCGACGTCCGCGGCGGCCGTTCCGCAGCCGCGCGCGCGCCCACCTCATCCGAGACGACTAAATTTGCCATTTATGAGCGCCAATGGCCTCCACAACGGTCCGTGGTCGTCGGACAGACGTCGGCGCGACCGCCCGCGACGAATTCGCGCGCAGGCGTCCGGTTTCAAATGACGTCCTTTAATGCATGATCTACCAGCAAGTTGCCTCTCTCTCTCTATCTCTCTATCTCAATGACTATACTAGACTACAGTACGCTACTACTATCATGCTAGTACTGTACATACCTACCCTAGTTAGGCTCTCTTTCCCGCCCCTCCTTTATAATCAGTTACTATATGGTGACTGCGCTACCGTAAGGTAGCACACTGAGCTTCCCCTCTCACTCACTTTCACTTTTCTTCTCCTGCTACTACGGACTGTACCTTAACGTCAAGTTGATGTACGGAACTTAGGTTCATCACAGGTATGGGCCGGGCGCGTGCTTTAGCGCGCCCTTCCCACTCGTGCGAGAGACTACTCATGTGTCTGCGTGTACCAGGGGGTGCTTGTCACACCTGTCCTTAATTGTGAGCCTGGTATACGTACACACATAAAAATAACTGTCGGCTATGGCTGACGCCCAAACATTCGAAGCTCCGAAACCGGCTCGTCCTGGCGAAGGCCACGATGCTGGTCTTCATCTACCAGAACATCCGCGCGATCCGCAAGATCCTGAAGAAGCCGCTGGATCATCGAGCTTGCTTGGATACGACCATAACTTTTTTGAACCCAATTTTGGCCGTGATGTCAGCCCGCGGACCTCCGCGACACCGCGCCCGCGCGCGCGGTCGACGCACAGCCTCTATGGAGGACTAATGACTCTGGCTCCGCCGGCCGGAATTCGATGATTGGTCTTTCTTTATTAATTAATTTCATGGGTTGCACCTAATGTACGTTGATCGCTTCACTGGCAGGCTCCTGCTTGACTCTGGTGAAGCCAAGATCGCGAAAATGGTCAAGCTCCTCCTTTCCCTCTTACTGATTGCGCCCGCGGCTGCATTTCTGTCGACGTCATCGCATGCCCGGGGCTCGCACACTCAGGTCTTTGGTTGAATATAGCCTAAGCCTCAAAGCTGTGCTCCTAGGTCTCCGAGACTAAGGATGATCTTGCTGTTCTCGCAGGCGAGCTCAATCCAGTGGTTGGCTTTTGGTAAACCCCCGTCCCGCCACCCCGACACTCTACACCCGACCGTCCGACCATTCCACGGGAAGACACAATGCTTTCAGGGATCCTCTTGGCTGCCTGAACCTCGACTTCTGGCAACTTGGGACCGAGGGCACAATCGGGTACCTCCGCCACGCGGAGATAAAGCATGGCCGCGTCGCGATGGCCGGTTTCCTTGGCTATCTAGTGCAGTCCACCGATTTCGTCTCTGGACCGCATTGAATCAGCGTCCATAGCATCAAATTTCTCCTCGGAACCCGCCCGCGGCAGGCATAATAATCTACCTTTCCCGGGTTACGAGGCGGGCCTCACCCCCCCCGAGCAGTGGGACGCCATACCACTCTGGGGCAAGATCCAGATTGTCACCTTTGTTGGCATGCTCGAGTCCTATGGTGAATTACTCCCTGTTCACTACACAAAGGGCGGTGTCCCTGGCTACTACCCACCCATCAAAGGCAACCGTCCCGAACTCGTACTCAATCTCTACGACCCCTTCAACTTCTTCTCGCGTATGACCCCAGAGGCTAAAGAAGCTGGCCTCGTGAAGGAGATTAACAACGGCCGCCTTGCGATGATTGGCCTTTTCTCCTTCCTTGCCGAAGCCCGAGTTCCGGGTTCGGTACCTGTCCTTACGGGCATCATTCCTCCATACAACGGGAACATCATGATTCCCTTCGAAGGCGACTTCTCCTTCTTTGGCTAGGAGCGGCTGGCCACCACCTTGCACGAGTGCAGACGAAGCTCAACACCGCACACTAAGCCCCGGGTGCGCGACCAAGGCCGAAAACAAGGGCTGGGCGCGCCCATAGAAGTATTTATTCATTATTTGCGGCCGCCGGCCGTAGTATGTCATAGGGGTTCTCGCCCGCGGGAAACTCGACGCGTTCTAGTTTGGGCCCCGCCCACCCCCCCGGCGCCTGAGTAAAGCCCCCAGCTGCCGACCCAAAATTATCGGGGTCGTTTCGGGTCCCTTGGGGTCCCCTCCAGCGCAGGGGGGGGGTTCTGGGCGAGGTTTTGCCGCCGGGGGCGGCCGCGGAGCCCCGGGGCCTACTAGAACAAACTAGAACGGTTCTAGTTCCAGTATAGGGCTCCGGGTGATGGGAGTTTCTAGCCACGATGCGAGACACAGTTACCGCGCCCGGCCTATCTGGAGAGGCCTCGGGGTGCGGGGGGGTGGTCGACACAACAGGGGGCGCGAGGGGGGCACAGTGGGCGCGCGACGGGCGGCCGGCGGGGCCGGCGGAACCAGCGGGATTCCAGTTTAGGCCTCGGGGCCCGAGTCCGAGTCGTCCGAGGTCGAGATTTCACCCCACCGGGTCCCGGTAGTGCTGCTCGGTCTCTCTCTGACGGGATTTCCGTCCTCATCCATATACTTCATGGGTTTGGGGCCCTTGAGGGCCTTCTTGCGGCTCTTGGAGTCTTCATCTATCATAGTAGTTAGCGCTTTTTTCAAGGCATCGTCTGTGACCATTCCTTTAGCTAAGTTCAAATTTTTGGCATCAGTTGTCATCTCTGTTCTGACAAGTTTGAGGTGTTTTTTGATGCTTCTGTTGTGCGCTGATACATGATTGTTGAAGTTGGTGCGCTGCTCCTCGAGGCGGCGTTTTAGTTCCGCGACTTGCGTGTTGAGTGCCACTTCGTTCGTGCTCTCTTTGGATGGGGTCCTGGCAACGAGCACCTTGGGTTTGCCTGCTTTCTGCTCAGTTCCGCTATTGCTTGTAAAGCCATTTTCTCGTTTGAATGCATCCAGCTCGCCTACAGGTTGAGGACGGGTTGCTTACTAGAATGGCGAACTAGTATGGCACCTCCCTTGGTCAGTGCCTCTATTTTTCGGTCGTATTCCTCAGGCCACCACTTGGGTTTTGCGTTGCCGCGGCCACCTGCACCTTTGTACAGGAGATAATACTTAAGTTCTTGGTCTGACATTTTTTGCACAGCATCTTGTGACACAACGTCGAAAGCGCCCTGCACTTGGCACTGAACGTTCCCCGACCCGACCGCCTTCACAATTGCCACACCATAACAAGCATGCATCGCGGTTCCGGGACGAGGCAGACGGTGCGGCCCTATGAGCAAACTAGAATCCATACTAGTACAGTGAACTAGTTTTACCAATCCCAAAGCCTCAAAGTGTAGAAGGTCCTCGCCAAACCAGTTTTTATTGTCTGAGATGCGTTCGCTAAGAACCTCCGTGCGCTTCGGTTCCTCTTCAACTGCAGCTGGTTGGTTCTCAGCTCCGTTGTCGTTTTCGCACCCAGGTAGTTCGTAATCGTCCTCTGGGGCTCGGCCTGCAGCTTCCGGCTCCGGTCCGTCGCTATCTTCTTCTTCAGCATTCTGTTGAGAAGCAAGGTAGACCTCTTTCAAATGTGCTTGTTCCTTACTGTGACGTCCCTTCGGGAAAGGAGGTGTTCGGCGACAAGGCCTAAGGAGAATAATTGAACTAGAGCTAGTATGGGTTAAAATAAAGGGGCGCGGGGCCTCTAAACCTTGTTTGGTCATGTCTAATCCGGCTGGGGCGTCCTTTATCAAGTGTTCGGGCAACTTTTTAGCGCGCCGTTTCTGCTTCTTCTTGGGCGCCATGAGCGCTTCAAGCTCTATTGCGTGCAATCCACGTCTTCTTTCTAGTTTTTTACTTGCTCTCAAGAAACTCTGGCGCGCGGACCTCCTAGCGCGCTCGCGCGCGCACGACGCGCCCTTGTAGCCGATGCAGACGTCGCAGCAGCAGCGGTTCGCAGCGAAGTTGACGGCCGCCCAAGAGTGGATGTCCCGAGCAGCTGCACAACTAGATCGCATTAGCTGGTACTAGCGATACATCTAGTCGCTGTATCTAGTAGAGGCCTCGTGCGATGGGAGCATGAGTTTTAGAGGCCTGCCGCTTACACTGGGCATCGAGCGCTGGCAAATAAAGGACGGTGCAGGGGCGGACAAGTACAGCCATAAAGACGTGAAGCATGCGCTCGCAGAAATGCTGCTACAGCGGCCCATCGGGCAGCTACTAGAAAGCAGCACACTAGTTAACCCCGAGTTGACTGGCTTCTTGGGATCATTCCGCTCCGGCTCATCATGTCGGACAGACTCAAGCGCGGAGACGATCGACGCCCGTGCGCTGGATACGATGCACAGAGCCTCGTTGCTCACCTCCATACTCGGAAGGATGAGCAACGAGAAGCTCAACTACGTCATCCAAGCTGCAATTGGAGCCACGTTCCTAGCTAAAGGCGTAGGAACATTAGCATGGGAGCTGCTGACACATCTAAAAGTAGTGCCAAGTAAAGCAACTATAGAAAAATTAATAGACTTAGTAGCCGAGAAGGTGAAGGCTGCCGGCGAGGAGCATACTAGTACGATAGCAGTTGCGGCCTTCGATAACTGGGAAAAATACCTACGTGCGCGAGGAAAAAATGAGCTGAAGCATTGGGTGAACTGGTTCTACTTCGCAGTGCCCAACTGCCGCATTCCCGCCGGTACGTGCCCCCCCACCCCACGCCAAGAGATGCGTAACCCCCCAAAACTAGAATGGCGAACTAGTACAATTAGCGCGTCCCGCCACAGGTGACACCATGACAAACACCAGCGCAGCGACAATTGCACTACGCCTGCTGACCGATAGAGAAGCTCATGAAGGAACCAGGGCCAAAGCCTGGCGCATAGCCATCGGACTACTCGAACTCGGACAATGTCCGATACTAAAACGGCCTGCGACAAAGCGACACACGCAACACAAGCCCATAATTGAGGAACCCCTCGTCGACACGACGACCAGCCAGACGGACCACGTGAAGAAGGTCATGGACGAAATAAAAAGAAAACTCGTCACTTGGGGAAAATTTGAGAAGGTGGTCGTCGCCGGTGACCAGCAGTCGTTCGGAAACATGGTACGTATACTAGTAGCCGAGCCCAGCAAGTACGCTTGGTGCATCCCTGTACCAGGCGACTGGCACGCCCTCGTGCACATGCTTATCCAGATCGACAGGGACTTTGGGAAGGACAGCAGTGGAAATATGACCGGCATAGCGAAATTTGCCCACGAAACGGCCGGAATTAAACCGCACATGGACACCGAGAACTTCGAAGTCGCCAACTACGGCGACTACCTGGAGCTCTACGACACCATCGCTGCTGCAGCACTGATTTATTTTAAGCAGATATTGAAGAGCCATCGGGTGCTCCTGCACAACCCAACGGCCCTCCGGGTGGTGATAGAAAAGAACAAAGGTGCGGAAAACTAGAACCCATACTAGAACCCATACTAGTATATCACTCACAGGCGCACGAACCCTCTTCCTGTTGTTGTACGAGGCCCTGCTGCCATGGAAGATGATGCAACAGGCAATCCGAACAGGGGAGGCCGCCACAATTAACAGCATGTGGCACTACAGCTTCGCCTGGTTTGCCTCGTCCTCGAAAATGCACTACAAGGAGCTAGCGGCGTTAAGTACGGGCCACTACCACTCGCTCTCTGTGGAAGCCCAACAACGCGTCAACGCAGTGCGGACAATTTCACTCACAGGCAACCCAGGATCGTGCGTCGCGCTGGACGCGAGAATGGAGAAGCTAAACCTGTCCGTTGCGGACCAAACGCGGAACAAACTGACACAATCCAACGCACGCAATCTAGTAAGCAACGCCTGCCACAGGGAAAACGCATTTCAATATTTGATTCCAGCGTTCCTCGACGAGTTCCCAATAGGATCAACGAGGAGGGAAAGCGCTGGGTCCCGTGTACGAGCAGAAGAGGTGCAGAGACTCGTCGGCGCGCTCAAGACGAAACTCGGGGCGACATACGACGATCTCGTCAATCGCCCGGCGTCCTTCCACGGCTTCGACCCGGACGCCCCAGTCAGGCGCCACAACAAATGGCGAGGAACCGAGCAAGCAAGGAAATACATCAGCGAACTGCTCGACAAGAACGGCATCCGCTAACGGCGACCGGAAAAGCGGGCCCCGAGGCCTAAACTGGAATCCCGCTGGTTCCGCCGGCCCCGCCGGCCGCCCGTCGCGCGCCCACTGTGCCCCCCTCGCGCCCCCTGTTGTGTCGACCACCCCCCCGCACCCCGAGGCCTCTCCAGATAGGCCGGGCGCGGTAACTGTGTCTCGCATCGTGGCTAGAAACTCCCATCACCCGGAGCCCTATACTGGAACTAGAACCGTTCTAGTTTGTTCTAGTAGGCCCCGGGGCTCCGCGGCCGCCCCCGGCGGCAAAACCTCGCCCAGAACCCCCCCCCTGCGCTGGAGGGGACCCCAAGGGACCCGAAACGACCCCGATAATTTTGGGTCGGCAGCTGGGGGCTTTACTCAGGCGCCGGGGGGGTGGGCGGGGCCCAAACTAGAACGCGTCGAGTTTCCCGCGTTCAAGGGGTTCTAGGTCGACCACGCGCGCGCGGGTCGACCGCCGAACTGAAATGTTGGCAAAATCTCAGGGGCAGCACGAGTATGTTCTGTGACATGCCACGTACGTCGGAGCTCTTACGTACACCCTAAGGGCTTCCGTAGGTCTTAGGTAATTCCGGTAATGCTCGGCACTAGGAACTCCACTCAGCCTAAGATTGTAAATTTAAGGTAATCTCGGCGAGCTCTTGAGATCCAGCTAAAAAAATACTAAGTAACATCCCTAGTCCGGGGGTCGGGCGACCGGCTAGAGTTCACTGGGCATGGTTTTCTGGTAATCTCGACGGTAATGGAAGCCCAACCGGGCGGCGGGAGGGTTATAAGGTTGGTCGCGGAAGGGCTCGACCCCATCTCCCTGCCAGGCCTTGAATTCGTCAGCCCTGATCAGCTTTTGGGCGCTGTATCTAGATCCATTGGGCTACATGAAGCCCTTTTGGTCAAAGCAAGGCAGTTGGCAGAGAACAAGCATAGCCAGAGGAGGCAGCTTTTCTAGGATACAACAGAAAAACTTCACAGGTAGCGTTGGCGACCCCCCGTCCAGAGAGGTTCCCCCAACGTTCCCCCAGCCGGGACGTTTCACCTGACTTGCGGTCAGGCATTTTCGCGCTACAGAGAGCGTTTAGCGCACAGGAGATGGTAACATTTCCCAACCACCTAGTACGACATGCTCGACTGCGACGGCGTCAAGATCCTCTACGTTGGCACTGAGGTGAATCCGGCGAACGGCTTGACCGCGGCGGAGGCGCCCGATCGGTTCGCCCGGACCATGGACGCCGTCACCGGCCGAGAGCCGCAGGGCAAGCCGGCTCAGCTGCGCAGCCGGAAGAACAACGCGCTGTGAGTGTGCAGGTCGGGTTCGAGACCAGGTTCGCGTGCTCACCCGACTCTCACCCAGCTCCCGGTCGTGGCCGGCCGCCACGCCCGACTCGCTGCGGGGGAGCAGAGAGGTTCCCCCAACGTTCCCCCAGCCCGGCGGGACGTTTCACCTGACTTGCGGTCAGGCATTTTCGCGCTACAGAGAGCGTTTAGCGCATAGGAGATGGTAACATTTCCCAACCACCTAGGAGGCGGTTCACTGCCGTCCTAGAGTAGGGGCGGACAATGAAGCGCGGACAGAAGATAATTACCTCAAATTCCGCCTGGGGTCTCTGAAACGCCTGAGACGCGTAGGTCGACTTCCCGGCCGTGTACACCCAAGATTTTTGGCTCGATCGACGTTCTCGGGACGGCAATCTTAGAGCGCTCGCGCGCAAAGCGCGCGATAAAATTTAAGCTGTCCTTGGAAATTTTTCGTCGTAAATGCGCTGGAAGCGACCTACGTGCGATCTCCACGAAAGGGGGAACGGACGCCTTCGGCTTGCTATCGCGCACAGCGCGAGAGAAAATTTGGGTCGCGTCGCCCAAAATGGCGCAAACACCCACTGGAGTGTCTTATCTACGCGTCGCCACGCGTCGTACGCGACGGTTTAGCGCGGGGTGCAGGTTGCCAAGGCGCGCTCCAGAGCCACTGGCGGATGGCGCGCGAAGCGCGAGAAAAATTTAGAGCGCGCCGCAAAAAATGACGCGAATGTGTCGCTTATTTCGACTGAATCCCTCTCGCGGGGGATTCTTTCGCCCCCGGCGGGAATCCCCCCCGCCTCCGGCGGGATTCCCCCCCGCCTCCGCGGGGGGCAGCCGCCTCCGGCGGCTTTCCCAGGCTTTCCCCGCTTCAGGGGAAATTGACTGCCCGAAATCGCGGTCCCCCCCTACCTAGAGGAGAGGTGCGTCAAGCGATTTTGTTGGCTCGAGATGTTGACTAAATTTGAGTCAAAAAGCAAC
Source organism: Aureococcus anophagefferens (assembly GCF_000186865.1). Taxonomy (NCBI): domain Eukaryota; class Pelagophyceae; order Pelagomonadales; family Pelagomonadaceae; genus Aureococcus; species Aureococcus anophagefferens. Next base: position 553,760 of record NW_008705580.1, read on the forward strand.
CGGGTTAAGGGTCTGGCCTTCCACCCCCATCGACCATGGATATTGACGAGCTTGCATAACGGCGTCATCCAACTATGGGATTACCGGATGGGTACCTTGCTTGATCGGTTTGACGAACATGACGGTCCAGTGAGAGGTGTAGACTTTCATCAGGCACAACCTCTCATAGTAAGTGGCGGGGACGACTATCGCATCAAAGTCTGGGACTATAAGCTTCGTCGATGTTTGTTCACGTTGCTGGGACATCTGGATTACATCCGTACAGTCTGTTTTCATGGTGATTATCCCTGGCTTGTATCCGCTAGTGATGACCAGACCATTCGCATATGGAACTGGCAAAGCCGATCATGTGTCAGCGTGCTCACGGGACACAATCACTATGTGATGTGTGCGTCATTTCACACCAGAGATGATCTTATTGTGTCTGCCTCCTTGGATCAAACTGTCCGAGTTTGGGATATAACAGGACTCAGAAAAAAAAATGTTCGAGGAGCACCAACTTCTGGTGGGAATCCGGCTGGTATGGCCTTGCACGATTTAAGCGTTACAGGAGGCGCGGGAACCGCTAGCGTTGTATCGCGGGTGAATGCTGATCTCTTTGGTGGCAATGATGCTGTTGTTAAGTATGTCCTTGAAGGCCACGACCGAGGAGTGAACTGGGCATCATTCCATCCTACACTGCCTCTCATCATCAGCGGTGCAGATGATCGGCAGGTAAAGCTCTGGCGTATGAATGAAACTAAAGCTTGGGAGGTTGACACCATGCGTGGTCACACTAACAACGTTTCATGTGTTGTCTTCCATCCCAAACACGAACTCATTATTTCAAACTCGGAAGACAGATCTATTCGAGTCTGGGATATCTCGAAGCGATTAGGCGTTCAAACATTTCGCAGAGAAAATGACCGGTTTTGGATACTAGCTGCACACCCAGAACAAAATCTTCTAGCTGCAGGCCATGACTCTGGTATGATTGTCTTCAAACTGGAACGTGAACGTCCCGCCTACGCTTCGCACTCGGGTCGATTGTTTTACGTCAAGGATCGATATCTGCGGGTGTACGAATACAGTCCTTCGCGTGATGTGCCCGCCTTGTCTCTTCGCCGAGCTGGTTCAGGTAGTAGCATAGGCGGGAATCCTCGGTCTCTCGATCTCAATGTTTTCAATGCGTCAGAGGATAATATCTTGATGTTCTCTGAATCTGATGGGGGCACATATGAGTTGATGACATTTCAGGGAGAATCTTCCGCAACTCCGGGAGAGAGCACTGAAATAAAACGTGGCCAAGGTGTAGCTGCTGTCTTCATTGCTCGTAACCGAATTGCGGTCCTCGATAAGAATCGTCAGGTGCGCAATCACCATCATGATAATTCCAGCTATACTGTTCTCATAGATCATCATCAAAGACTTTGCAAATGAGAAAAGGAAGAGCTTAGCTCCGCCGAATCCTAGCACGGACCGAATGTTTTTTGCAGGCACATCAGGGCGACTGTTGCTCCGCTCGGATGATCGAATCACCTTATTTGAGCCACAGTCTCGCCGTGTCCTCGCAGAGTTGCAAAGTCCACGGGTCAAATATGTATTGTGGAATAAAGACTGCACTTATGTTGCGCTCGTCAGCAAACATGGTCGGTTACCTTACGCTAATCCCCCCTTCGCTATGGTTAATTGGATCCGTGGGCACAGGTATTACGATCGCATCCCGTGACATGGAGCAGCTTTGCAGCTTTACTGAATCAGTGCGTGTCAAAAGTGGTTCTTGGGACACTAATAATTGCATCTTTATCTACACAACTCTGAATCATATAAAGTACTGCTTGATTAATGGCGATACTGGTATAATTCGTACGCTAGATGTGCCTGTCTACATCACACGAGTCGCCAGCAATCAGCTGTTTTGTCTTGATCGCGAGTGTAAGACACGTGTTATTTCCATTGACACAACCGAGGCAGCCTTCAAACTAGCCCTTGAGGACAAAAATTACCCTGAAGTCATGCACATGGTCCGCAATTCTCGGCTTTGTGGAAAGGCCATAATTGGGTACCTTCAAGACAAGGGGTTCCCGGAAGTTGCACTCCATTTTGTTGATGATTTAAAGACCAGATTTAAGCTGGCATTAGCATGCGGTAACATTGAGATTGCTATGAACACAGCCTATGAAATGGGGGACGATCTCTCTTGGCATAGACTTGGGATTGAGGCCCTTCGTCAGGGTAACCACCAGGTAGTTGAGATGGCATACCAACGCACAAAAAATTTCGAGCGTCTTTCGTTCTTGTACCTTCTCACTGGCAACACCGAGAAACTCCGAAAGATGCTCAAAATCGCAGAGATGCGCCAGGATATAATGGCAAGATTCCACAACGCCTTATTCTTGGGTGATGTATTGGAGCGAGTCAAAGTGTTAGAAGACGCTGGCCAGGTGTCCTTGGCATATTTAACATCACTGACGCATGGACTCGTCGATGCAGAGGAAAGATTGAAATTGGGACTCCCTGAGGGGGTGATGCCAGCCATTCACGGAGATGCACATCTGATGCAGCCACCAACGCCAATCATCCACGCAGATAATTGGCCACTATTGAGTATCCCAAAGCAAACCCTCTATGAGAAGAAAGACGAACTATCCACCTACCATGATGATGCTGACTTGGAACCAGCTGGTAAAGGATGGGAAGCAGCAGAACTTGATCTTGAAGATTCTCCTGGAGAGCCCGTTGTCAGCACTGAAGATACTATTGGAAATGGTTGGGACGATGACTTGGACTTGGGAGATGAGTTTTCTGATGTGTCCTCAGCACAAAAAATCCCCTCAAACCTTGATGGCGAAGGTCGTAATGAGGGCTTGTTGGTACCAGCTACAGGAATTTTACCGACACGTTCATGGTGCAACAATTCATCTCATGCTGCAGACCACATTGCGGCAGGTTCTTTTGATAGTGCAATGCAGCTTCTGAATCGTCAAATTGCCGCTGCACATTTTTTGCCGATGAAATCATGCTTTATGCTCGTGTTTTCGAGCTCCTTGATGTCCATGCCTGGATTACCCTTGACCACTACGCTGCACATCCCACTCAGTCGCACTGCTAGCGGCACTCCAGGAGAAAATCTACCTGATGTCGCAATCACTATGGCGCATCTAATTCAATCTCTAAAACTCGCCTACAAGACATTTCAGAAAGGCGAATTCTCTCGTGTTCAAGCTATTTTCAGTACGATATTTAAGTCAATTCCTCTTGTCATTACTGAGACGAGAAGTGCATCGCACGAGGTGCGCAGTCCGTTTCGCATGGTTGTTTGACTTGCGTTCAAATAGGTGACAGAACTCCTTGATATCTGCAGAGAGTATACGACTGCTGTGAGAATAAAAAATACGAATGTGAACTCCAGCGGTCAGCGGCAAATGGAGCTGTCTGCATACTTCACTCATTGTAATTTGCAGCCGGGTCATCTGGCGCTTGCTTTGAGTTTAGCCATGACACAAGCTTATAAGGGGGGAAACTTCATAAACGCCGCTGCATTTGCACGCCGTCTTCTTGAGCTACCTGACTTGGTTGGGCAGAACGATATTCGTAGCAGGGCTCAATTGGTCATCAGGAATAGCGAGCAAAAGGCTCGAAACGAGCATGCGTTGAATTATGACGAACGCAACCCGTTTGATATTGAGTGCACTGATCTCCAACCTATTTATCGTGGATCGCCCTCCGCAAGCTGTCCCTACTGTAGATCAGTGCACTCAACAAAGATGAAAGGCTCCCTTTGTGTAACCTGCAATCTTGCTGTAATCGGTGTTGAGACTCTGGGATTGGTATCTCAGTCTCATAGTAAATAACAATGGGCCCCATGGAGGGCACGGCAGACTACAGTGAGAAACCCAACGGACCTGTACTTGCAACTCGCCTGCCGCCACTGCCTGCCACCCGAACGCGGGAAATGCGACGCGTTCTAGTTTGGACCCCGCCCGCCGACCCCGAATTGTCGGGGACGTTTCGGGCTCCCTGAGGTCTCGTTCGACGCAAGGGGGGGTCTGAGAACGCGGGGAATTCGAGGCTCTCTAGTTTGGGCCCCGCTTTTGGGCCCCGCCCGCTATAGCCGCCGGAGTAATTACGCCGGTAATTACGCCGGTAATTACCGGTAATGGAAATTACCGGCAATTACCGGCAATTACCCGGTGCCATAATTCGATACCGGGTTATCCGCGTACAGGCCGCGGTCCGCCAGTACACGTGGCTGACGATCCGAGCGTCGCGGCCCGTCGCGGTCGCGTTTCGCGTCGCGGTCGACGCGCGCCCGGGGCGAAACCGCGACCGAGCGGCTGCTCGTCGCGACGGGCGCGCCGGGCGACGGCCCCCGTGCCGTAGCGCGCCGCCGGCGTTGTCGCGTGGAAGCCACCTAAAAGAGAATTCGGTCGACACGCGGGTTTGCGGTGGTCCTGAGCTGGGGGAACCGGAAGCGGATGATCTTCACGAAGGCGGTGGGCTTCTCGAAGTTCGCCGCGGCTTCGTTGAGCTTCGGGCTGAAGATCGGGATTCCGTCCGCTAAAACGGTGTAATGCGGCTCGCGAGAACTTGCGTCATCGCGAAGTTGAGGTGGATGTCCGGGTCGTCACGGGCGGGTCGGAGACGCGGATGAGGGCCGTGCGCTGGCTGGAGCGCAGGGGGCGATGCCGGACCCGGGGTGGCCGGGGGCGTGTCGATCGGAGCGCCGGGGCTGGGCGAGCCGGGCCGATCTGCCGTCCTGTGATTGGGCGCGCGGGCTTAGGCGACTGTGCGAGTCGCGGGAGGTGGGCGTGGATGTGCGAGCAGGATGCGCAGGAGCGAGCTGAGTGGGCCTCAGCAACCCAGAATGACACGGCCCGGTGTGTTCGGCAGTGTGGATTAGAGTGCCCGGCCGCTGGCAGCGGACCGGGCCACTGCAAGGGGGCTGCCCCACCGCGTGGTGCAGCTAGCGATAGGTATCTTTGACCACGGTGAGGCCGGACTTGCCCCTGGGGACTATCCGTTGGGAGGCCGCTGACGGGGCTGGAGAGGCCGTTGGGGGGAAGTGGCCCCGGTGTCCTGTGGAGAGGCGGCCGTGGTGCGGGGGAGATATGAAAGGGCAAGTTCTAAAGCGGACGGCACGACCCCGGATTTCAATCAGTCCGGGCCATCAAGCCATGTACCGACATTTCGTAAAGTTTGTGCACGTTGGCGCAAGCACGCCTTTTAAGTGAACGGAATGCAATTCGAACGAGCAGCTCCATGTTCATTTCCACGAACCGGCGACGTCCCTTTTGCGGCCAGCGAAGATGCAGATGGCACCGTAGACCTCGCATGCCTCGATGCAATATTTTTCTTGCGGCATTTTCAAATTCTTAAAAAAATGGATAGGTCGGAGTTCTAGCGACACTTGTTGAAAGACTACTCGAAAATAAGCTACATCATCAAATCACTAAATTCCATGCTTTGAGACCGTCAGAACTCCCGTCTTCGTCACTCATACTGCGTTTGATATTTGTTCCGCATGCGCGCAGGCCCCAGATAACTATCAAAGCATATCTTGAGCGAATTGAGAAATATGCTAACTGTTCGCCGAGCTGTTTTGTCGTATCTTTGATATATATTGACCGGCTTTGCCAGCACTCTTTCATGACTCTATCCCTACTTAACGTTCACAGAATTCTCATAACAGCAGTATGCGTGAGTTGACGACAGGCGAAAGATTTGATAAAAAATCAAACCCTCAGGTCGCAGCAAAGTTTCTTGACGACTCATATTACCCGAACTTGTTCTACTCACAACTTGGTGGGATTCCGCTCAAAGAACTAAATAATCTAGAGGTAGCAATCTCAATACCAAAATTACAATCTATGAGTTTCCACACACAGGTTGAGTTTCTTTTCGGGATTAATTTCACATTGCACGTCTCACCGCATGAATACCGCCGTTACTATTCTGGTCTCAATCCCCAATCCCCTGGCATTATGTAACTTCTATCATTTGCAAGAGCTTGTCGTGCGTGGAGGAATGCCGTGTGCTTTTACTTGAACGGTTGCAAAAATGGTAAAAGGAATGGCTCAGTCGGATTTTGGAGCCATGCGATTTTCCGGCTCTCTATTTTTGTTGCAAAGGTATGAGAACTCGTCGCTACCAGTAGGTCCCGATCCGACTATGTAAAGTGCAGCAGTCGCCTCAATGCAGGAATAGAGGAGCCGACGCTCCCAGGAGGGCGCGCCCGGGCCAGCGCGACACAGTGACCACAGAACAGGGCACAATTCAGGCGCCGCCTGGAAATGTAGTAGCACTGGCAGCGGGCGCGGGGCGCTGGCGCGGGGGGGTTGAAAACCCCAAGTGCCAGGGACGCGATCCGACCACAAGTAGCGACATAAAGGCGCGCTACTTTTAATTGTTTTTTCTGCTGGCCGAAGGCCAGCCCTCCTGAGACTTCATGCTGGCCCAAGGCCGGCCGATTTTTTTTGCTATGTTTCGGTGGCTGGTCTTCAAAACAAGGGTTTTTGTTGGTATTTTTATTGATTTATTTTGCGGCCGAGGCGGCAGGCGCGCTACTTTTTATTTTAGATCTCGTCCCTGCCAAGTGCCCCCCCTTCCCCCCCGCGCCGCTGGACACGAGAAACCCAACGGGACTTAGTTTGCGACTAAATGTTCGGTGTCTTCATGTCCATTTCCCGCTGGCAGTAGGCGCGCTTTCTTTTTCGCCAGTTTTTCCTATCTCCCTGCCGAGGCGGTCTGTGACCATGGCTGCCACTGCCACAGGGTGTGCGGCGCAGCGCTCCGAGGGGGCGCGCACCTTGATCTTGCCGTCGTTCTCCGTCCGGTCGTGCAGGCACTTGGTGTACTCGCCCTGGGTGAACTTCCGGCTGACGTGCGCCCAGTCGCGGCGAGGCAGAGCTCGAGCTCTCTGAGAAATGCAGAGCTCTCATTGGTCAGACGTATCTCACTGCAAGTAATTCATTGCTACAGAGCGGTGGCCGCACGATCTATGCTTCACGGGGGAAGAAAACGAGAGCACTTCGCCGTAGGAACTCGGGGTCGGAGACCTCGAAACTCCAGTCCGTGTCGCGGGCGAACACGCAGAAGCCGAGATCACTCTTGCCCGCCCCCCTCGCGTCACGCGTCGCGCCCCCACAGGGCCGCTCAGCTTCTGCAGCCCCTCGGATGACATGGAGTGTTTTTTCGAGACCGCCGACCCCGGGTTTCTACTGCGAACTACCCTCACTTTCTCCCCCGAAGACCCGGAACATGCCGAACCCAGCATCAGCGATCGTTGACGGCCATGCTGATAGCAGTAGCTCGCCTACCAGTCGTTGATCTCATTATAGTGAAGTTATTCTCATCGAGTCAGGGGTTGAATTCATCGATCTTCACTAGGCTTTACCACAGTGAGCTCTAGTTTTATTACACTAAGCTTAAGCTTTTTAAAATATTATGCCGCCCGCAACAGCCCGTCACGTAGTACACGCAACGCACAGCAGGGTTAGGATCGACATGAGTTCGTGGGGCGGCGGCGGGTGCGAAGTGGGGTCGCCGAGTGGGGCCCCTTCCGGGCCGCCGCGAGCAGAGGAGAGACCGAGGCAAAAGGTTGCTAGGCACAACCTACTTTTGAAAATCTCAGGATTGCTTTTGAAAACCCGGAGGACTTTTGAAATTCGGCGGGTCGGAAGTCGGCTAGAGAGCGAAAGATGCAGACTGGGCTGGTGACAAAGTAAACAGGAAATCAACATCTGGAGTGATGCTCCAACTATCCGGAGCCGCAAGGAGCGGAGTGCATATAGAAAATAGTTATATTATGGGAAAATTAAAGTCAGTCGGACATTCCAGCGATTTCATTGGTCGAGGACAGAAGGTAACACGTATTCTTTGTCCGACGCCACACGCTGCGGTACCTGGAGGTATTTTTGTGAATGGGTGGCCTCGGGACGCCGCCAGGTGCCCGGGACGCCGCCAGGTGCCCTTCATCGCAATTTTGAAGAAAATGGTGCGTCTCGGACAAAAGATCGCTACTCTGGTTTTCATAGCTTGGCTATTTTCTATATGGTAGGCTCCTTAGGTAGCTGGCTTATCGCCAAGCGCACTTTGATTGTGCTTAATCACACGAGTTAGGAATCTGACTCGACGGGTCTCGCTAGTTAAACGCTCGTTTCGCTAGTTAAATGCGCCGCCGCGACGCCGACTGCAGCATGCCGACAAGGGCAGCGAGGAGCCAAGTTGCCGGCAAGGACGCCCGAGCCGCAGGCCCCGGGCGCCTATTTCTAAAAGGTCGCACCTTTCAGGTCGCGTCTGACGTCAGCACAGGACTGGCGAGGTCCCAGGGCGCCCAACTCTAAAAGGTCGCACCTTTCAGGTCGCGAGGTGACGTCAGATCGCGAAACCGCGTCGGCCGGCCGATCTGCCGGGCGCACCTACTTCTAAAAGGTCGCACCTTTCAGGTCGCGTCTGACGTCAGCAGCCACTCGATAGCGAGGGCCCGGCACGCCTAAAACTAGAAGGTCCCACCTTTCAGGTCGCGATCTGACGTCAGAAAGTCGTCGAACCCGACCGGTGACCTAGTTCTAAAAGGTCGCAACTTTCAGGTCGCACCTAAAAGGTCGACTCGGTCTCGCTAGTTAAACCTGGCGAGACGAACGATTGCCAACCCGTGCGCACGCGGTCCGTCGACACGAACGAGATTCGCAGGTCGGAGCGCGGCGGCAGGCGCGCAGAAATGGACGAAGGCAGCCCGATGGGAGCGGCGGTGTGCACCAAAATCGACTTCAAGTTTAACTTCAATAAAATACTGGGCAGCGTAGATCTGGGCAGCGCTAACATCCGTCGGGTGGTTCTCTAACCACCTAACCCCCCCACCCCCCCACCCTAACCCAAAGCTGGCGGTGCGTTAACATGCGTCGGGTGGGAGTAGTAACATACTGCTGACTGCCGGAGGCCAAACCGAAGCGCTTTATGAAGTCAAGTTGAAGTTAATTTTCGGCACAGCTCGTCCATCGGGCTGCCGATCGTCCAGCGGCTGTATGTCCTGCCGCCGCGCTCGGACCTGCGAATCTCGTTCGCGTCGACGGGCCGCCGTGCTGGCGAGCTGGCAATCGTTCGTCTCGCCAGGTCTAACTAGCGAGACCGAGTCGACCTTTTAGGTGCGACCTAAAAGGTGCGACCTTTTAGAACTAGGTCACCGGTCGGGTTCGACGATTTTCTGACGTCAGATCGCGACCTTTCAGGTCACCTGTCAGGTGCCTACCTAGACGTCGGCGGCGTCCAGCTAGAGGCTCTCGGGACCTTTCAGGTCCTGTCTGGTGTCGGGCGAGACGCCCCCTCGGACCTACCAGGTCGCGCCGCGTCTCCTGAAAGGTCGCGTCACGACCTAAAAGAACGGCGACTCGAAAGGTCGGTTTCGTCAGATCGGCAGCGACCTGAAAGGTCGGCGACTAAAAAGGTTTCGCCAGGCAGGCCCGGGGACGGCTCCTTGAGGGCAGGTTGCCCCGCTGCAAGAAGCCCGTGCGGCCTTCAAGATGCCGCATTACGACCGGCCCCACCTACCAGAACAAACGCGTTTAACTAGCGAGACCCGGCGAGTCAGATTCCTAAATGAATCACACTCGCGTTCTAAGGGCGATATTCGCCGCTTTATCAGAGCGGGGCCCCAGGGGACCCACAACGCCCCCAGACAACAGTACGCCGGCGGCTGCGGGCTTTTTATCGAGGCCTGGGCCCGGATTGGGCTGAAACCAGACCGCGTCGAATTTCCTGTGGGCGAGGTGCAACTCAGAGGCGCTTTAGTTCACGTCGCTGCGGCTCGAGGGCCGCAGCTGGTGTAGCAGCATCGTGGAACTCTCGTGAGTGGCATCGGCGGTGAGCTTGTTTGAGCTTGAGAGCTCGAACGAGTCGATTCTCAGCACTCGTTTAGTTGAGCCTTCACAAGCGAAACGAGAATTATGCGGTGTACTCTGACTGAATGCTAGTCTGGATTCAACATCATCTGCTTGGGGCGCGATGAAGAAAGTCTGGGCACTGCTCGGGCTAGCCTCTGGGGCTGCAGAGGCAAGTTTGGCAGCGGGCAAGACATGACATTGCAAAATACAGATTGCAAGAGCGTGGGCTGGTAACAATCTTCGGTATATGTGACCACAAGGTGAAGCTCTCCAAAGACCTCGGGAATCGCCAATGGCGCCGATGCAGTTGTATCAGGCCTACTCACTGAGCCCAGAAGTACCCAAGTATCCACTCGACGTTCGGGCTGAGTGCGAAATTGTTCCATGTTCATAGTGGCTATCGAGTGTTTCCATAACATACCGCCAGCTCTCAACACAACGATGAACTCGAGCGTCTCACACATTTCATTGTCCCATAACTCAATAACAGATTCCCAGCGTGGGTTCTCAACTTCATTGGCAATATGGGTCATTTTCGATTGCGAGCCATGATGGACGGCCACGAAAGAAGATAATGCTGGAATGGGAGTTTGAAGCCATTTCCGACCCTTGACGTAGACTGGCTCGAGTGAGCGGGCTTCGATGATTTTCACGGTCAGCATAGACTGACAGATACTGTATGACAGCGAAAGCCGGCCTACGCTAACTAGATTTTACTTGACTTTCCCTTGCTATACTATCGGTCTATCTAGCTACCATGCGCACTCCGACTTCGGTGTCGCGAGGTGTTAAATAAGAGGGGGGATATATTCCCGTATCTTCAACACTCAGCATTGTACGTTTCCTTTGTTGACCTTCACCTTGTACTTCAATATGCTTTCTTTATCTCAGTAGCCTACTGCCAGTGAGCCGGTAATCTCGGGTCCCGGCTACATCGCACCCTTACTTGGGGTTGTTGCTGTCCTGAGTAACTTTCTTCCAGCTCCAGACACTGTCAAACACCGCTTTTTTTTTTTTTTTTTTCCAGGAGCTGCGCGCGCGGGGAAGATGGCCGAGTTTGAAGGGACCGCGCCGAACTTAAGGGATCGCCAATAAAGGGGCGCCGACGACGGCGGGAAACATGCGAAGTTGAGGTTTTGTGTTCCGGAACCGTGTTCCGCTAAATTCGAGGGCGTGCGTCCGGAACAGCGTCTGGGGGCTGCGCCGGTACGCCGGAACGGCCGGGAGCGCCCGGAGTCGCGCGCTCCGGAACACAGCCTCCTGCCGGCGCACGCGCGCGGCGCGCGCCCGAACATGTCGGGCGAGCTCGTGCTGTCGGATTCGATCTCTGCGGCTGCGGTGTGCGCGTCCCCATTCGATTTTGGCAGCCCCGTATATATTGCCGTTACAGTTTGACACATCGAACGATATTGACCCCCTTGTGCTGTTTTCTGTCCGATTGTAGGTTCGAATACCCACGCGCGCGTCGTCGTCGTCGTCGTCGCCGTCGTCGTCGTCGCCGGCGGCGGCGGCGGCGGCGGCGGCGGCGGCGATGCTGCTACTACCCTAGATAAATCAGGCGCACTTGTTGTGCAATGACGACAACCTGACCTCGCCTCAGGGAAATTCCTGTTTTTGCAACCTAGGGCGCCATGCGTAATTTGCCTGGCCTGATGCCCAGGTCTCTGGGGGCTGATGCTCGACGCCCAGGTCTGAATGAAGTCCCTGTCTCACGACGCGCACTAAGCGTGCCGTGAACGGGCAGTTGAGAAGACAAATCCGGCCGGAGATCTACCGGAACACCGGAGCGCGCCGGAACACGCCGGAACACGACCGGAGGACGCGAACCGGAACATGCGACCGAGGGGCCCGGGAGAGCCGGAAGCCGGAACATCCGCGAGACCTCTACCGGAACATCAGGGCCGGAACATCAGCGCATTTGGTGTTTGACAGTGGCTCCAGACAACTCCACTCACGTTACCAACGCAAAACGCAAACGTCCATGTCTGGTGTATAGCACCAGACACTGCCAATAGCCAGGCCGATGTCAATCAGCCCTTTCTATTGAACTAAGGGAGAGGAAGGAGCCCGGGGGCCTAGAGGTAGTAAGCCTGGCGGCCCTGTGATTGTATCGCTGTACACCCGCATACCACCGGCATACGACCAGCATAGCAGGTGCATACCACCCGCATAAAACCCGCATAAAACCCGCATAAAACCCGCATAAACCCGCATAGTAGGCGCATACTACCAGGCATACCGGCGGTCAGTCCCCTCGGTAAGGGCCCGGGCCGTCTCGCCTCGCCGCGGCGCAGCCGAGACACAATATTGCGCGAGCTGTCGCTTAACATGGTTATTAAAAAACGCTCGTGTCTTGAATCTGGTACCGACGATGGTTTCGATACTGATTATGATGCTACCCAAGAGCCAAACAAACGCCATAAAACAGCAATTGAACAAGAGATTGAAGAAGCCGAGGAGTATGAACGGCGCAAAGAGACAGAGCAACGCCGTGCTCGACCGTGTCTTCGATTGCATGCATTGAGCAAATCTGATACGAGCACGTAACAGGGGCACAGCAGCTTAAATTATTGTCGCTGGAACACCAGCATCGTCGAAATAAGGCACCAGAGACTTCTGAATCCGACAAGTTCTTCCCGTTGTCGACTTGATAATTGATATTTTTACATTAGTGTACGCAGGCGTTCAAGGGCGAGAGCGAGGCACCAACTCAGTTCCGCATCCTTGTCCTATTCGAGTTCATGTAGGCTAGCCTTGGAGCGATCATCAAAGACAGATCAAGGATTCGAGCCAGATGGAGAGAGTGTTTCTCCAAACAAAGATTCGGCTGAAGAGATGCGTATAGATCCACTAAGAACGAAGAGGAACGTGAAGTTGGTACGGTACCGTGTCAACTGAATATCGCATGAGCATCATGTGATTTTGAGATGTCCCAGATGACTGCGTGTGCTGAATCTGGTGAGAGGGAGGATCTACCAGCTACCGCGAGTGATGATGATGACGCACCACACGTTGCATGTAGCGCGCTGGGTAAGCTACGCCTTCCGCGCAGCTTACTTGAAAAATGGGTGGAAGAGCCATTCTTTGAAAAGGCTGTTGTTGGCTGCTTTGTTCGCCTGGGTGTGGGTAAAATACCGGCATCTCCTAGTCATTCTCTTTGTGGTTTATAGTTCGCTCTTCAATTGAATGCTAATACACGCCATTACTTACTTTCCCAGGCAAAGCACCAGGTGCACGTGGCGAACCTCAGTACAAGGTGATGAAATACAAAGTTTGTTAGTGCGAATTTCATCGCATCAATCTCTCAGGTATGTGAAATAATCAGTGTGGATGAGTATAAGCACGCCTATCCTTTTGGAGAGTTTGAGACGCGGAAGGCATTGATGCTTCGCATTGGTCGAAACCAACGCCTTTGGCGAATGAGTGTTATCTCCAACCACAGGTGCTCGATGCATCTCGCAAGATATGTGGACCATTCACTTTGATATATTGTAGGTTTACGGACGCAGAGTTACAGGAGTATTCTTGGACTGTGCACTTGACGAATTAATCTCCTACACCTTGTAATAAGATATTCGTACCTAGGTGGCAAAGTATCATGCGCACTGAGCGTCAAAAAATACCTTCAGTGATAGAGATAAATAGACGTAAAGCTCAAATGCGCAAGGCAGTCTTTGGAGTTAGAAGTGGACCTCAGCGCACAGATTTAGATCGAGATGAGGTCCAAGAAATGGCAAGTCTGAGCAATGATGTTCACTGGGTTGTTGCGTCAGAGAGCACGGCTGCATACTCAGAGATGGATGTGGCAAAAATTGTGGATGCACGGCGGAAGCGAAACGAGGCGGTAACAATAACAGCTTGATTTCTGTCAGATTTGAACATTTCGAGTGTAGGCGCGATTCCGTGATAGGCATGTAGGAACTGTCGCTCGACTGAATCATGGACAAACTCGCACGCGATATGAACATGAGGTTTATAGTGCACGCGATGCTTATGCTTCCCTTCTTGTTTCGCATGGCAACAAACTTGAAATCACACCTGAATTAGAAGCCGCTATACAGAAGGTTCTAGGCAAACAGCGTCTCGTACGGTAATATTGAAACATTAGTGTTGTAAATTAGGTTGAGTGTGCAGAAACGTGGCAGCGCGCTGACAACGATGGTTTTGAGCGCGATCTTGACGTTCTGGCATCGATGCTCCTTGAGTCAAGGCGAAACCAACTGCCTGGGACTGCTAATGGAGAGACGGAAGACTGTCGCATCGCGCGCAAATTGTACCGTCAAAGAGCGGTGCCTCTCGTTGATAGCCCTTCTTCTTCGCGCAGCCTTGCGTGATCTTGTGTGTACGTTTAGGAGAGACTCGTCAAAGGCTTGTCGACTTTCAGAAAAATGCGCAAGATATGCGGAAGAAGCTTGACATTGATGCACCTTCTCGGACCTCAACGCTCCATGCAATTAACGAGGCCAAAAAACACGAAAACGCACTTGCTGACATGGCATACGGAGAAAAGAAAATCCGAGACGAGTCTTTACCAGCCAGCGCCTCGTCAGACTACAATCAGCGATGTAAAATGGATTAGGCATGATCGTGATGCAGATGTTGACCACTCAATATTTCAACGCCGGGCGACAAAGCCAACAATGTTGTGGACCACCAAGAAGAAACATAGCATTAGTTCGTCAACTATCACCGACCAACCTGAGACTGAAGCGTCTGCCATAGAGAATACTACGTACAAACAGCTTACAGTTTCGGAGTCGGTCTCCAATCCAAGTACCCAGATAGAAATCTCCACCGAGGATGAAGGTTCACAGCGACTGAGTGACCAGTCACGCATGCAGCGCCAACGCAATGGGATGTCTCTTCACGAGTACCTTTCCAAAGCACGCGCTACCACTAAGTAGCCTTTGGAGAAAACTCGCGAGAGAGTGCTCCAGCTCAAGGCAGGTGATAAATGAGTACTTATAGAATCTATTTTCCGATGGTGAGTTGGTTTCCCGCGTATTTCTCAGTCTGACTGCATTAAGGATTTGGACGTGCTTGATACATACACGAGATTAAGAGTAAGGTTGGGTGGATTCCAAGTGGGTTCCTGTATACTTGTTGGGAGAAGTTAGCCCGGGGTTTGAGCAATGAGTCCACGTCAGCATGCGGAAGCTATTGGTCGGATTCTGGTTGCTTCGGAATGCGGGAAATTGGACGAGGCCCAGTTAGGGCAGGACGCGGGATTTTAAGTACCCCCTGCGCGCGCCGCTTGCGCGCGCCAACTTGTCTCCGGGGAGGAGTCAGCGGGCTGCATTGTAACATACCCCGCCTCAAACCTCGCACTTCAACAAAGACCTTAGTGTAAAGAAAGGCCCGGCACTCGACCTCGGCGCCGGCCGTAGCGCGTGACGACGAGTAGCCCAATCGCGCGAACGCGGCGAGGCCGCTCCTTACCCGACGCGTCGCGCGTGGGGAAAGGACCGGAGGGCTAAGACTCGGTGGAAGTCGGCGCAGTGATGGCGGCCGCGCGCGCGCGCAGTGGCCGCGGTGTGCTCGAATCGATCTGTGATGCGCATCTCGACCTTGGCGGTCGCATTCTTGCGTCCGATCTGGTCCATGGGTCCGTCCGACCTGCCTGGAGGCCCCAGCACTGACGTGAGCAGCCCCTTGGCCAACCAGGTACACTCGATGACGCTGTGCGCCATGCCAGTCGTTCGAGGCCGCCCCGCGAATGGCTCCGGTCACGGCGCGGTCCATGGCGCGGCGCTGTGCTCGCCGACATACTAGAGCGTGGTACTTGCCGCTCGGCTGCGCGTGGTGCCACCCTGGGGCTGCCGCAGAGGCACTGGAAGCTGTGCCGCCACTGGGAATCGCCGCTCCGACGCCCAAGCGTTCGACGACACAGCCAATTCCCGCGAGCAGAGCACCTCCGGAGTCACCCATGGGTACGAGGTGTCAACCGCCGCCACCTAGGCCCCAGGCGTCGCGCTCCACGACCAGCTCGGCGCGAGGGGCTGCCTCTCGGAGGACGAGCGCCGGCGCCGAGTCGAGTGCAACATCAGCTCGAGTTCGAATCGACCAATGGGAAGCTCGCACTCGCGCGCGCGCGGCGACGCCATGGCCTCGATTCCGAGCCGACCAACTCGGCGCATGACCCCAGCAGCCCCCACGGACTACCCTACGAGTCCGCTGGCCGAATCCGCGCGATTGGGGCGTCGCGGAAGGCGACCCCCGGACGCGGGTGCCGGCCCTGTGTGTAAAGGGAATAAAGCCTTCACTGTATACTAGAAAGGTAGATATTTACACTGCCCTACCAACCGGTGGGGATCTAGTAACACTAAGCTGTGAGCTGCAATCGCGCTCCCAGGCTCCTCGGTCACTAAGAGTGTGCAAGAGAAAGAAAGGAGAGGATACCGCTTCCGCGTATCCTCGTACAAAAGATACAAGTGAGCAACTAAGCTAGCATATATCCACTGCACTATGAACCTCAAGCTAATAAGAGAAGTATACCTTGAAGGGACAATTCCCGCTACAGGCCCCCAAACTTGATTCATACCGTCCTCGGTATAGCAGAGCTTAACGAACCAATGGTTTAGATACCTTGAGCCGCAAAGAATATCTCAAATGTGCAAGAAAAATCATAACATAGCGAATAACACCAACCAAATCACTCTCCAAAAGTGATATCAACTAGAACAGCAATAGGGTAAAAAGAAGGATTCATTCCTCATCGTCATCATCACGATCACGTAAATTATTGAGGTAACGCTCCACCTTCTGGCACATGGTAGAAGTGAGATTGGCTTCATCACCTCTATAAAACTTGAGAAGAGCAATGACTGCACTCAATACGTTGTGTAAGTGAAGAGAGCGGGCCATGTATCTTCCATAATCGACTCGTCCAGATCGGACATCTTTCCATGGCTCTCTCCTATATTTGTACAAGTTTTTATCGTTTTGATCCCTTATGCCAAGAAGTTGATCTTGAATCATCTTGAGTGCAACTGTCGCTGTCTTTCCTAACTCGTAGACCATGAACTTGGTGTAGAAGAGTCCGCCTGTTCGACCACCTTCAGTTTGGTATTGAGGGTTATCTCTGAGGTAAGTTACAGCTCTCTCACCGGCCAGTGCTATTATTATTGTACTAGAACCGACCTTATATCCTAGGGAATTGGTAGCGCCGATGATAGAAGAAGAATTGGACCTCACCAATTCATGGGGTGAGCAAACCCATACTCTCGAGCGTGTGCTCAAGGCCCTGATATTAGACTTGAACCGAATCCATGAGCGTGTAGATGTTTTACAAAAAAACCACGGTCCTAAAATAGATGCGATAAAATGCGGTCTTGATGTTCTTGCAGCGAATGTTCAGGGCTTCCAAACGCAGGAGGAAGGCATCAAATCACAATGTCGCGAGCGTGCGATTCTGCCAGATGCACGCCCAAAGAATGAAAAAATAGCACCCATTCGACTGCCAGCTGCAGGCGAGTGCAGAGAGCCACCCGCGAAAGTGGTTATGGGTAGCGCGCCTCAGCTTCAGATTGGTAATAAACACCCAGTTTTGGCCCAGAGACAAGGAGGGCATTATCCATTGGGTGCAACGCGTCTTAAGGCACGGCAGAGATGGCGATGGGCTCTTATGAAGATTCGGATGCAGATGATACGGGGGCGGATACCAATGACATCGGTCGTCATCGGGAGAAAAAATTCCATTGCAGTCCGTCTTAGACAGGTGGAAGACCTGGTGGACAACACAGACTACAAAATCCGATTCATCTCAACTCACGCTGGTCCTGAAAAAGTGAAGAAGCTACTGCAAGCAACAACCTGGCTGGAGGAAGCTTTCGTTGGAGGTTTGAGTCAGGAGCCATCAAATTTTTCCGGGGTGTTGAGTCGGTTGGCACATGTGGAGCGCAAATGTGACACTGTATGTCATCTTGCGACCGCGGTCGATGCTCGTGGTCAAGCACTCTCTGGTGAGTTGAAGGGAATTCAAGAACATCTGGTGGAGGTTGCTAGACACGCAGCGTGTGCATTCAAGGATGCAACATACCTGCGTTCTAAAACTGAGAAGACTGAAAAGGCCATTAAGAACGCTCTTCCTCGTGCCCGTAGAGAGGCGGTGGGGCTCATGCGTGCGCTCCGGAACACGTGTTTTGCTGCAATGAGATCGCGCGATATAGCTGTCTTGCCTGGGAGTAATAAGCTTATGCAGGGGTGGTTAGCACCCATGTACCACCAGCTTGAGCGCGCTAAAGAATCTCTCCAGATTCCATCGTCAGGGTATGAGATAGACCAGGAAAGTTCTGTCAACTTGAGCCAATGGCGAGTCAATGCCCTCGCGATGGCTCGCTATCTACACGTGAAATTACGGGATGATGAACGCATCCAGGAACACTTAAATGTGTCAACACTGAAGGACGTGCCTATCGACATTGTTGGCGATCAGGCTTACAATGTTGAGAAAGCTGCTGATGTGGGATTCATAATTGAAGTCGTGGACAAAATCACGCATGCCCGCGAGCTCGCAGCAGCCAGTGTCCTCCCATTATTTTAGTGTATGCCAGATATATTTTTTTGATAGGCGGAAGCTTGTTTGCGATCCCTCGTTGATGCTTTAGCTATGGATCACGATGAATATTCAATGCGTCCCGGGACGATCGCTCTGCAACTTTGGTGTCTTGGGCCTCAAGGCCCAGACGGAGGAAAAATGCGTTCTCACTTTGATGCGCTTGATGCCGGGGTAGTCGCAGCACAGGCAGCCTTGTCGTTCGCACCTGAGTTATCGTTTGTGGAGGAACTGGCCAGTCGCATTGGGGCTGTCGAAATGACGGAGACCAATCGCCGACTCGAGCACGATACCCCTGATGGTACCGTCATTGACGCAGCCACAGCGAAACGGACACGCGATGATATCGAACACTTCCGAATGGTGCTTGCGGAAAATTCACATTCGCTTGGTAGCCTTCGATCTGAACTACAAACCAAGGCAGGGCAAGTGGATACATCAAGTTCTCTAGAATTACTGCGACGCGAGATCGTTCGGCTCGATTCTTCGACCGTAGCCAAAACCCAACTAAATGCTGGTTTAGCCACAAAGTTGGATCGCCGAGATCTTGGGCGCATAGCAGCGATGATTGCTAATGGTGACCTTGATGGCATCAACACAGCTGTCTGACCCGGAGCTATCAATTTTAGGAATTCCAGGCAACTGCACATCACAGGTTGCTTCCAAACTGCAAAATCCCACCTTCCGCTGCCTCTGCTGTGATAAACCGCTGACCGTAGCCGCCAATACACACCTGCGCATTTTAAGTGAGGTGAGCACGCTCGTGAAAACAATGACAAAAGAAATCTGTACACATCTTGCAGGGGCGGATTCAAACACTTCCCAGTCTCGCGTCAGATCGCATGGCATCAGAGTTTGTGAGTTCTGTGTCCTGTGGTGAGACTAGTGACGCTGGGCTACGTGGAGTGAGCGCTGACGATGACTCGCTGGAGACAATGCTAACAACTAGACCAAAAACAATGGGAGGATCGACGGATGGGATTTCTTTGGCATCTGGGTGCGTTCTCCACTACTGCTAGCTTTGTATAGTCGCATGCGCAGGGCCACGTTCAGTCGATATCCAAGTCTGCTGCCAACGCGAAAGCCTGTGCGAGCAAGGCTGAAGGAAAAAAAAGGGCACATCAGTCAACTTTAAGCCGGAGCAGCTATACGCTTGCCCAGAGGGTGAATATCCAACAGTTCAAGCAAGTGGCATCCCAAGTGAGGAACCGCGACTGGTATGACAAACCACCATGCAGCCGCGTCGACGCACGCAGGCTCCACCATCCAGGAAGGGAAGCAGGCTCGGCTTCAAAATTAGTAAATACCCAAACAAAGCTTATCTCCATGCGCGCACGCCGATGCCCCAAGCTCACGAACGACAGAACTCTGCTCGCTTCCGTCCACTTGGCCTTTCGTATCTCCCACTAAGCCTGAGGCTAAAGGAAACAAGGTAAACTCCCCCCACGAGGGGAGGCTGGGCTCAATTGAATTCGATAATGCCAGAATGAAGACCGGCGGGCCGCGCTTGGATGGCGCAGCCACCTCAGCCACACTCTACCATGATGCTAGAGAGTTTTCTTTAGAGCATTAGCTTGAGTCACCGTCATTCCCCATAGTTTACATTACTTTGCTCCCTCACTATCGCGACGTCACACTATGGAGATGGCACTGCACTCCCCCGTAACGTTGACCTCAACGTTCCTCATCCGAGTCACCTTAGTTTGGGGTATTTCCCCTAGGTTATGGTTGCCCTTAGCCTATTACAGGCTGCTATATATATTAGAATGCAGACTTCATACGGAGCTTGGGAGATGCTTGGGCATTAGAAATAAATGTCCAATTTAATAATTTAATTATTTGGCAATGGACGCGCCTCTACGATCCCTGCGACTGCATTTTGGCTCGAGGGAGGGTGTGCGTTGGCACGATTTTGGAGAAGAGTGGTGAGATTAAGACTGCCAAGTTTCAGGTCTGAAGACCATGGGGTTGCGCGCGCGCGCCCATCGTCTAAAAGACCATAATGTGTGCGGTGTAGTGAGAGCGAGGGGTCGCATCGCCATGATCGTCGCGCGCGAGCCCCAAACTTTGTAGGCTTCATCTCTCATAAGGTTAAAGTGCTTGTGTGAGCTCTAGCTGTGTACCAGGCCAAAATGTAGTCCCGGTGATCGGTCCATCGCATGAAACGAATGCGTGTCACGGCAGCAATGCCATGACTGTATTCTGGGTCGCAGCTGTGCTACAGCTTACGGTAGCACTCTAATACACACATAGGTCGCGTCCACAAAGTTTGGGGCTCGCGCGCGACGATCATGGCGATGCGACCCCTCGCTCTCACTACACCGCACACATTATGGTCT
>NW_008705580.1:574562-575622 GCF_000186865.1 Aureococcus anophagefferens
GGACCTGCGAATCTCGTTCGCGTCGACGGGCCGCCGTGCTGGCGAGCTGGCAATCGTTCGTCTCGCCAGGTCTAACTAGCGAGACCGAGTCGACCTTTTAGGTGCGACCTAAAAGGTGCGACCTTTTAGAACTAGGTCACCGGTCGGGTTCGACGATTTTCTGACGTCAGATCGCGACCTTTCAGGTCACCTGTCAGGTGCCTACCTAGACGTCGGCGGCGTCCAGCTAGAGGCTCTCGGGACCTTTCAGGTCCTGTCTGGTGTCGGGCGAGACGCCCCCTCGGACCTACCAGGTCGCGCCGCGTCTCCTGAAAGGTCGCGTCACGACCTAAAAGAACGGCGACTCGAAAGGTCGGTTTCGTCAGATCGGCAGCGACCTGAAAGGTCGGCGACTAAAAAGGTTTCGCCAGGCAGGCCCGGGGACGGCTCCTTGAGGGCACGTTGCCCCGCTGCAAGAAGCCCGTGCGGCCTTCAAGATGCCGCATTACGACCGGCCCCACCTACCAGAACAAACGCGTTTAACTAGCGAGACCCGGCGAGTCAGATTCCTAAATGAATCACACTCGCGTTCTAAGGGCGATATTCGCCGCTTTATCAGAGCGGGGCCCCAGGGGACCCACAACGCCCCCAGACAACAGTACGCCGGCGGCTGCGGGCTTTTTATCGAGGCCTGGGCCCGGATTGGGCTGAAACCAGACCGCGTCGAATTTCCTGTGGGCGAGGTGCAACTCAGAGGCGCTTTAGTTCACGTCGCTGCGGCTCGAGGGCCGCAGCTGGTGTAGCAGCATCGTGGAACTCTCGTGAGTGGCATCGGCGGTGAGCTTGTTTGAGCTTGAGAGCTCGAACGAGTCGATTCTCAGCACTCGTTTAGTTGAGCCTTCACAAGCGAAACGAGAATTATGCGGTGTACTCTGACTGAATGCTAGTCTGGATTCAACATCATCTGCTTGGGGCGCGATGAAGAAAGTCTGGGCACTGCTCGGGCTAGCCTCTGGGGCTGCAGAGGCAAGTTTGGCAGCGGGCAAGACATGACATTGCAAAATACAGATGCAAGAGCGGG
>NW_008705580.1:586318-614349 GCF_000186865.1 Aureococcus anophagefferens
CTCCACATGAATGTTCTTGAGGCTTTCAAATAGTACCGAGGAAGGATAACTCGTGTTCAGGCCGGATAGCCCCCCCATTCTACTTTGACTCTTCGCGCCTGCCTACGGAGATGTGCCTACGCCCTTACTACGCCCCACGCTTTACCCGTGCGTCTAGACGGTGCATCAGGCCGATGAAGCCCGAAAGTCTCCAGAAATGGCCTTTAAATTGCTTGAGTAACGATGCATGTTCCAATTGAGAAGCTTGTTCACTGCTGCGATGTAGGCACGGGCCGAAGAGACAACGATGTCTGTGTCTGACCCTGAGCCCGAGAAACGCTTGTTCGTGGTAGCACCCGACTGGCTATGGACAGCAGCTGACTCCAGTTGTGTTCCGATGCGAGGCTTAATGAGAACTTTGGTCGTGGCCATGGCATCAATTCCGGAGTTGACAGATTCAAGACCGTAACTCTCGAGGTCAACCTTAACGCCCGTCAGAGCATCAATCGCTTTGTACACTGCGTCAACAGGCCCAGACCCAGTGAGCGCAGCATGGCGTATGACTCCATCTGGACCCTGCATGGTGACAGTTCCTGTCGGGATGACTCCAGAACCTGTCGTTACTTGCGCACCAACTAGAGTCCAAAGTGCGCATGTGTTCTGATACGCCTCATCTGAGACAAGAGCCTCAAGTTCGTCATCATCAAGACCTCCCTTCTTGCGCTCGGCGACGTGCTTGAAACGCGTGAAGATGGCATCAAGTTTTAGCTTGTCATCGGCAATGTCGCCGTAACCAAGCTCAACGAGGCGAGTAGAAACCGCGTTTCGACCACTGTGCTTACCGAGTACGATGCCAGCACCGGATTCAGCCTGTCCCCGTGGCAGGCCAACGGACTCCGGAGTCATGATTTCATATGTTGCTTTATTCTTGATCATTCCATCCTGATGAATGCCCGACTCATGGCGGAACGCATTAGCACCGACAATAGCCTTGTGTGGTTGGATGGCCATGCCAGTGTACTCTGCAACCATCCGTGAACACGGTGTTATAAATGTTGTATCCAAGCCTGTCCACAAGCGTGGTCCGCCAGCGAAAGCATGTTCTGACGTGCCTCTCAGACAGAGCGCCATCGCAATTTCTTCAAGAGCTGCATTTCCGGCACGTTCACCAATGCCATTGATCGTACATTCAATTTGTCGAGCACCATTGTAGGCACCCGCGAGCCTATTGTATAGCATTCTCAGCGTTGATAACGAAGTACTCCAGAACTATAGAATTATGGGACTGCTGGACTTACGAATTGGCCGATGCAAGGCCAAGGTCATTTTGGCAATGTGTTGAAAAAATTATATCTTCCAAACGAGCACCGAGACGGCGACGTAAGGTGGCAATGAGTTCACCAAATTCCCATGGCGTATTCCATCCAGTTGTGTCTGGGATGTTTAGCCTACAAAGGTACAATATGAACGGTGAACATATGTATGAAAAGTCGACACAGTTTCCGACGTAGTGGCTCCAGCATCCACAACAGCTTCCAGGATCCGGACAAGGAAGTCTACCTACCGATTGACGCATCTAGTTTGTGCTCCCTTAATTACGTGCGGAGATGCGGCACATCGCTCCGCCCAGCATCTTCGGGCGAAAACTCAATGTCATCGCAACCGAGAGACCGCGCAAACTTGACAGCGTCGACTGCAATCTGGACGACTTCGTCAGGCGTCTTGCATAGCTTTGTCTCCATGTGAATGTTGGACGTAGCAATAAATGTGTGTAGGCGGGGTAACTTTGCACTTTTCACTGCATCCCAAGCACGTTCAATATCACGTGCATTGGCACGTGACAGACCGCAGATAACAGGTACGTATCCAGAGTCATCAACTTCGTTCCCCACTATTTGTGCAATCTGCCGCACCGCCTCAAAATCGTCAGGCGACGCAATTGGGAAACCAGCTTCGATCACATCAACTCCCAGCTTAGACAGATGCTTTGCAATCTCCAGCTTTTCTGACCTATCATTAAATAGTCCATATTATTCGAAAACATGAACCTCGACACTCCGCGACGAGACGATGTTAGAGTCGCGCCTGGAGACTGCTCCCCATCACGTAGAGTAGTGTCAAAAATACGAACATACCCGGGGTCCACGATCTTGCCAGGAATGTAGGGCGGTCGATGATTATGCACAGCAATAAGTCGTCGTGGGGCAAGTGTACGCAGCGGTGTCCATGCGGTAGCCGAGCAGACAAGACAAAAGAGATTCATCGGCTCTCAACTCGCCGTCGCCGCAGTTAACTAGGATATGTACAGGTAATCTTCCCGAAGGAGAGAGAGAGAATGGACTGCTATTTATTATTGCAGCCCAGTCGATACTCGCTCCTTATGCTCCTATCTGGCCGGCGTTGCTGAAGCAGCCTGCCGGCGGAGTTCTTCCTCCCCGTGGCCAGCCGAACCTATTTTAGAGAGAGGGCCCCGGACTGGGTTTCTAAAGTTAGTAAACTAGGGTAGTGGGGCCCGGGTGGGCCTTAAGGCCCACTCTACCTACCATTTATGCCAATTATTATCTTGGTTGACTAGAAAGCTACTTTCGCAGTGTGCGAAACAACCATAGAGCTAGCCGCGGCGGCCATAGAAATACTAAATATTGTTTTGCGGTCCCCATAGAGGCTGGGGTCGCCGGTTCGGGTCGGGAATCGGATGATATATCTCCGCGTCGTGTATCCTTTCGCGCTATAGGGGGGACCTCTGTTCCTTACACTGCTGGCAAGGCCTTCCCCCTAATTCACCACCTCGCGAGCGTTGTCACGTGGGCGCCCCGCCGCGAAGGACGGCCTCGATCCGCCTCATGCGTCGTATTTCCTCCTCTTGGCAAAGACGAAAAAACTGCGCTGTCTGGCGCTGAATAAGCGTCTTGAGAGTGAATCGCCCCACGAAGAGCTCAATCACGAGGTAAAATATCATGATACTGCCAGCAGCGCGATCAAAAGGAAAGACCTGAAAGTGCCGGATGTATTTTTAAAGCCTGGGTCCAGAACACAAGAGAATGCGCAAGACTCTAGCACAGTACGGGATCTTGGAGAATCGCGAAGAAAAAAACAGCAACGACTTGTGGGAACATCGTGAGCAAGAGGAATGCAGATATCATTGGTACACGTTCCTTGATGTTGCCGATGTATCCAAGTGCAACCCGGGCAAGCTCAGTACACGACCAAAGAAGAAAAATAGGTAGGGTTAAAATTTTTAAAATTCCATTTTGAAACTCATAGTTATAGATTTTGTTTAGGAGACAACCACCGCACACGACAAAGTATAACATGGAGAACCTAGCAGGTTGTAAATTTTACCACGAAACATAAAAAATCAAACTCACATGCCTTGGTAGAAGACAATCATCTGAAGAGACAGCGACGACTTAATCTCGACCATCTCGACGCCATGTTTATTTTCGGCGTGATACATAGCTATATGTTTCCACTAGGACCGGCCAACAGATGGCCAACCAAAATCGAGGATGTTTGCAAAAAGGGCATGCAAAAGCTGGGTGGAGAGTATGAGAATAGATATCTCCCCAATATCTCCCAGGATTTGCGACCGTGACACCGAAGTCGGGGTGCGCATGTTAGCTAGATAAGGCGATAGTACAGCAAGGGAGGGTAAGTGAAGTCTCTAGTTGAGTCGCTCTAATAGGCGGGGAGTATAAACCCGCCTACAACTTCGTGCAAGTGGTCGTTCTCGGCTAGGGACGAGTGCAGACTGAAGTCTCTTTCAAAGTTGGTCTGTTTGGGTATGAAACCGAGATCTGTGGTCTGTTAGGTCTCTTGGGGTATTAAACCAGGAGCCTCTTCGACGAAGTCCCGTACGTCTTCAGAAATCACAGATCAATGCTGGGTGACTAACTTGAACTAGGGTGCCAGTGTCATGCTCCACCTCTGATCCACCTCTGACTATGATACTGCTTGTTATTCGCATCCACGGTTTATGCTAAGGGGAATTACGGGGCTGCACCTGGAAAGGGAGCTCCTCGTGGCCAGTATAGTGAACTTGAAAAAGGGATCTATCTGAATAGAGCATAAGCTTGAGTCACCATCATCCCCATAATTTAGAGTCACCATCATCCCCATAATTTACATTACCTTGCTCCTTTACTATCGCGACGTCACACTATGGAGATGACACTGCACTCCCCCGTTACGTTGATATCAACGTCCCCCATTACCCTAGTTTGGGGTATCTCTCTCTAATGAGGCTGGAATTGCCGTGCATATATCCAAGGGCCTTACAATCCTCTGACATTTGCTTGGCCCAAGGGCCCTAAACTGCACGCCCACAGCAAGTGAGGCCGCTCGAAACGACGCAGATGCCGTGGATCGCTGCGACCGCGACAGCAACTGCCACCGCAGCGCTCACCTCCGGTAATGTGGCGCACCGACGCGCGAACGCTGCACGCACGCGCTGGGATCAACGAGGGCGCCCGTATGCACCCTTCGATGAGTCCGGAACAACCAAAAAACCTCCGTGCGCCACTACCGACCAGTTTTACAACGGCACACCCTCGATAGGTGGAGGTTGCTAGGTCTTTCGTAGTACTAGCCAGGGGCATGCCCGGGGGTCCACAAATCGGCGCATTCGCCATACGGCGCCGCAAGACGCAGCCCATCTAACTTTCGCCTCCCCCGAAATCCCGGACGTCTCCCAAAACCAGGCCAACGGAGGCGGAGTGGAGCCCGGAGAGCGCCGGGTCCAATGACCCCCATAGCTTGCAGATGGCCGGTGAAAAGTAGCGGCCGGTTGTTGGGGTCCTCGAGCTGGCCGGCCTGAGAGTGCCCCAAAGCCCACCCCCCGGAGGCCGGGGTTGTCGTCCCTGTTCACTCATGACCAGGCCAAAATGGACTAAACATCCGTAGGCTTGAGGAATGGTGGCCGCGTGCGCGATCAATCAACGGCCTCTACACTGCCCGAGGCGAGTGCAAGCGGATTCATGAAGGATGTTGAACGACCATTTGCAATATTCAGGAAACATTGAACGGCCCTCGGTGCGTCAACTAACACATCCTGCGCAAGAGCTTGCAACACCACAGTACTGATGTCCAAAGAAGCCTGAGCAAGCACGTGGGCTAGCAGAACTCTATAGAGTTCTGGCACACGAGAGTGCTGACCAGGGATAATGTGATACTTAAGGCAGACCTCGAGATCATCGTACAAGTCGCATGCTGCTATGGCAGCAGCATTTGGCTCACAAAGCACCAGCGCAAACAACAGACGGCACAGGTTCGGTGATGGCGTGTTTTGAATACTCATGTCCAGACTTTGAAAATTGCTTGTAGAACTCTTAGAGCAGTGTTCGTTGCCAAGAGACCCGTCCGTGGCCTTGAAGTGGAGCCAGGTCGCCCAAATAACGTCCGCTTGGTGTGCCTAAAAGATAGTCAGAATCTTTGACAACACAGCATACTATCACGGAGGCGCGCTTGGCTCGAGCCAGGAGCATTGAAAATTTTGCAATTTCCAATCATGATTTTGACGTCGTGATCCAAGGCGTGAATCGAATCATAAACATGGTTTTCATGTCTGATCTTGGACCAAATCGTACCAAGATCGATTGACCTTCGCACAACAGAATAGTAGCCGGGAGCCTGTGTTGTATTTGCAAATGGTCATCTGTTGGTAGATTAGTAGGAAAGATCACGGCTGAATACGATGAGATTAGTGACCGGTACTGCAAATAATTTCGATTTGTCAGCTTTTTCAAGCTGCTTCCAGCTATTTTCTAGGCCTCTTTGGAGCTTTTCGATTGAAAGAGTCGTAAAACTTTGACCTTCCTTAGGAGCATTTGTCGGCGGGTGGCTCCCCCCCAATTTCATTGCGCTCTTGAAGCGGTGGAGAATGGGGCTCCCCCAACTCCCGGTCGTCACTGCCATGTCTAAGACTCCGGCAATTCGACGTGCTGAGTTCGTTGACTGCAGCTTGGTACCAAGGATTACATCTGTAAATAACACAGGAAACAGTGAGGCACGACTTGCAGCTGCGTCGCGTTTCATGCCCCGCCACATAATCATGGCAAAACTTCTAAGAAGCGCACCATCATCATGCCCAACAAGTTCGCTCAGCATTGTGTACAGCGGTTGATCTATTGCACGTCGTGCGGTAGATCCAAAACGTGCCAGGGTCCCACGGGCTGCTTTCCAAAGGCTCTTGCGAGCAATCGGGGCAATCTTATAGAACCATCGCTCTATTAGAGGAGCCAATGTGATCCGGAGGCGAATGGGCACTACAAGACAACACCTACGATAGCACTTTGGGGTTCGGGGACGAATATTTTCTGGGAAGCCGCGACGACTTCCAACGGATGAGTCTTGGTAGCCTGAGAAAGGCATCTTCCGGCCAGTCATGCACCATCTTGGCAAGTTCACTGGGCAGACCTCCAGACCAAGTCTCTAGCAGCGTGGCTGTTACCGATCGACATTCTGAGAGGGAAGAAAATGACCACGCTGCCTCGAGTAGGGCTTTGCGAATTTCAAAGCACATGGCTGGTATTGCTACCTCAATCCGGCGACGCAGTGCCTCTACAATCGCTACATATGCAGTTCCACATCCACGTCCACCATGTGGAACGTAGAGTAGCCCCAACGCCCCCATAACCTCTGAGGGCAACTCTCCAGCAACGGTCATACTTTCAGATCGCCAGTATTCCAACGCTCGATGGACCTGGCGCACTGCGAATCAATGGCGCAAAACTTTGTCGACCTAGCTTACCTTAGTCGAATGAGCCCAATCAGTGTGATCTCGAGCAAACCAGGCATTCAAAGAACTTGAATGGTAATGGTTCATGCTTCAGGTCGTTAATCTGTAGACCATCCCCGAAATCTTAAAATTTGCTTTGCTGCATGTAGTGAATTAGTGAATTAACATGGCCTGGGAGATTCTTTTTTCCTGGCCAACTTGTCAGGCCTGGGAGATTCTTTTGGGGCGAACCAGGCCTAGGAGGTTGTTTTGAGCACATTTTAGTTCAATTTTACTTCAACTTTACGGCAAGTTGCCTTCTAGGAGATTCTTTTGGGGGCTGAGCCGTCCGAAAGTGAACTAGCCGCAAACTCAGCTTCGTTGGGTTTCCCGTGTCCAGCTTTACTCAGGCGCCGGGGGCCCGGGTGGGGTCCAAACTAGAACGCGTCGTATTTCCCGCGGCGGCATAAGCCGTGGGGAAATAGAGTACGGGGGCAATGCCCAACCAGGTCATACTAGAAGTGCCACAACTCGCTACGCCAAGGCACGCATGGGGTAAGTTTTCACACAGCCTGCGTTCCATGTATTGCTCCACATAGCGATGCTCTATTTGGCCATTTATCCCATTGTCTTACACGCCGCTCCTCGTGGTAATGCCCATGGCGCCCTTTGCATCATCCAAAGTTTTAGTTGCAATCTCGTCAGCTCGGTGTGCACCTTGCTTGAGAGTCTGTGACAGAAAGAGCTGATCTGCGGCAAGCTCTTTATACGCGCGTTGGATAGGATCGAGGTGAGCGATGATAGCATCGGTGAGCCTGGGCTTGAAAGCACCCCAAGAGAGGTCAGAAACATCACGCAGGATTACTTCCCGTTCAAGACCAGTGACAGATTGATAAATATTGAGAAGATTAGTGGCCTCTGGGCGATTAGGATTGTCCCACTCGAGACCTTTCAGTTGGTCAGTCTTGCACTTCTTGATCTTGGATGCGATGAGGTCTGGTGAGTCGACAAGGTTGATGCGTGAACCGTCAATTGGTGCTGACTTTGACATCTTAGCTTTACCATCTGCAAGAGACATGACTCGTGCCCCCTCCTTGACAATTAGCGCCTTGGGTTCACGAAAGACTCTGCGCTTCCGCTTGCAGTATAGGTCATGGAAGCGTCGCGCAATGTCCCGTGTAAGCTCTAGATGCTGGCGCTGGTCCTCACCAACCGGCACGAGATCTGCTTGGTACAGTAGTATATCAGCGGCCATGAGGACGGGATAGTCGAAGAGTCCAACCGCAACGTTTTCTCCTTGTTTCTGTTTCTTCTCCTTGTACTGGATCATTCGCTCAAGCCAATTCATTGGCGTCATGCAATTCAAAAGCCAGGCGAGTTCTGCATGTGCACTTACGTGGGACTGCACGAAGATAGGTGCAATATCTGGCTCGACACCAGCCGCGATGTACAACGCCGCAGCATCCAGTGTCTCCCTGCTCAAAGATTTTGCATCATGTGGCATAGTTATCGCGTGCAGGTCAACTACACAAAATAGGCTATCATATTCGTGCTGATACTCAACCCACTGTCGAATAGCGCCCAAATAATTTCCCAAGTGCAGTGACCCCGTCGGCTGCACCCCACTCAAGACGCGCTCCCGCCTCGCGGTCCGGTTTGCCTCGCCAAACCCCGAAAGCGAAGATCGAACAATCGTGGCACGAAACCGATGCGATTTTAACCCTGAGGGCCCGCGGCACAATGACCGCTGCATCGCAAACGCCCGAGCGGACACCAATGTCATGACGACCAGCATGCCACGTCTAACTCGTAAACAGCACCTATCAGTGTCCCTTTCTTCGTCCTGGCAGTGCACATACAGTACGGCGTGGACGACGGTGCCCCTGGCCCCGCTCCCAGTGCGACGGCCGCTTGATGCCGCCCTCGCCCGTCCAGTCGACGGCGGCGCGCTTGATCTTGTACTTCGGCGCGTCGTGGGCGGCGCGCCGCGCGTCCGTCTCGAAGCGTCTCCAGACCATGCGCACGCAGCGGCAGCGGCACACCGTCCTCGAGGTCCTCGGTCCGCGGCCGCGCCGTATCCCGCGCCGCCTCCTCGCTCCCGCCGGAAGCGGTCCTGGGTCGTATCATCGTGTGCGCTAATTGGCATCGTGTCGGCATCTTGACGATATGTTGAATGTGTGCTCTCACTGCTCTGCGGTGTTCTCCGGCTATCGATATCGACTGAATTGAATCGCGTTGAAGCGCCGCTGCGCATGTTATGGGCTGCGCCCGGGGCCCCGGGGGAGGGTCCGGAGTCGCTCTGAACACCGAGTAACGGTACAGTGCGTCTCAGCGTCCACGACATCGTGCGCGCGTCGCGTTACATCGTTGTCAGGTGGAGACCTTGGTAGACAGTCGTTTCGTGTGGTTTATGTACGAATTCGCCCTTTCCGGGTGGAATCAAGATGCTATTTCCGGACGTCCGCTGCCCTTGATTGTGGGTTCGAATTTTCACGCGCGCGTGATGACGACGGCGGCGGCGGCGGCGGCGGCGGCGGCAGCGGCGGCGGCAGTGCAACGATCCCAGGGCTTTGAGGTCCGCAAACATGCGGGTCAGGCACATAAAAAGACGCGACATCCGGACGATTGCGAGGCGACGCAAACGGGCAGCCCCAGGGGGTGGAATGAGGCGCGGCAGCTTCCCCCGACCCGATTTTCGGTCGTCTTCGAGTCACAGAGCGTCGGGAATCGTTCATCATGAGGGCGATCAGATGCCCTCGCGGCAGCTCTTCGGCTCGAGCCGATTTGATCGAGATCACCTCACCGGCTCCGGGAGGCGCGCGGCGCCGCGGGTGACACGGCGCTCACTGCGCAATGCATGAGGCGTTCGGGCCGCTGCAACCTTGACAGGCCACTCGGGAGGGACATTCCAGGGGGGGTTTACTCGAGATGCAGCGGCCCGCTCGACCCCTGGAACTAAGCTGGGCCCCTCGTCGGTCGCCCCCCACCGTTAACGGCCGTTCTCGTCATCCACGGGCTGCCCCGACGCGAACTTCGTAACTATTAGTTGCTCGCCTTCGACCGATGGTCTTTCCCGAGAGACTCGCAGCCGGGCCAAAGGCGCGACATGGTCCACAGACCAAGCGCCGCGCCAAGTCCTAGAACCGCCGCTTCGGATGCCCGAGTCGGAAACCGAGGTCGCGCTACAACTTCATGATGTCACGGCCGAGCGTCAACAATCGAGCAAATCCACTTCAAGTTACGACCTGTGTTTGGCTGGATGATGATAGGTGGTCTACGCTCACTGGCAGTAATTCGTTACGGGAAACATATATAACTGGACTGAGTGTAGGGCAGGGCGGGTTCTTCATTTGCGCCGCAGGAGGGTGGTGGGTAGTCTCGGGGAAGGGGATGACATGGCGCATGCCAAATCCTAAGTCTGAATGGAAGGCCGACAGGCACTCCTCGGCGGCGTCCATAGCGGGCCAAAGTTCGAAACACCTCGATTGCGGGAAATTTCGGCTCGACTATTCTCTACGTGTAAAAGACCATAATGTGTGCGGTGTAGTGATGGTGAGGGGTGGGTGAGGGGTCGCATCGCCACGATCGTCGCGCGCAGGCCCCAGGCTTTGTAGGCTTCATCTCCCATGTAGTTGAAATGCTTGAGGGAGCTCTAGCTGTGTTTGGGACCCACTCGACCCGGCCAATATCCCGGGGCGGCTAGCTCCACGCATATAGTCCTCGCCGCGCGGCTGGCGCCTGGAAAAGTTCTGCTTTTCAGCCTGGCAGCATGTTAGAATGTTCTGGGGTGCGACCTTGGTCCGGGGCGCCCCCCGAGCGCTCCCCGGCGCTGCGAGCTGTAGGATTTCAACACAGCTATTGGCTTGCCAGATTCGCTAGCGGCTTTCGAAGGTACGCCATGGAGCTCCATTTTATTATGCTGATGTCGTGCCCCCACCTTTGGGGCTCAAATAGCCTGGTGTCTATACATGTCCCACGGCTGCCGCCGTCTTTGCATGGGCGTTGAGTTTTTCAACAAGGTTGGTGCAGCATTCCTTGACGGCTTTGTAGTCAGTCTCACGACCTTTACTCTCGACATATTCTTGTAGATGAAAAATGGTTTGACCGTACGTTCGTAACTTAGCTTCAAGAGTTGAGAGAGCCTTGGCAGCTTCTGAGGCCTGAATTTTACCCTTGAGAGCTTCGTACTTCGCTGTCAAATGCGTGACCTACGCCATAGTTATCAGCTCGAGTTGAAGCGTGCTCTTTGTCAAAGCACCTGGGATTTTACAGACTCACGACGACCCTGATATTCTTTGAGCAATCTAGAAAGAGCACTCATTGTGGCTGCTGCACGATGGCGGAGACCTTCGACGTCATCAAATTCAGTCATATCACTTCTCATCACCTCCATCTTCTGCTGCAGTGAAGATAATTCAATCTGGATCTTTTCATCGAGATTTTCAATTTTAATCATCTCAGCTTCCCGCTGTTTGCGCTCCTGAATTAGGCGCTGAGTAGTTTGTTGACTAGACTCGAGCTGGCGTTCTTTGAAGGTCGCCTCGTCGCGCATCTCACGTAGGCGCTGCTGCGAAGGCATGGAATGCTGTTGCTCGAGACCCTGTGACACGTGCTCAAGGAGGGCAACAATGACATCTTGGGTTTGCTGCTGGTCTCGCAGTGTTGACGTGCGCGTGGCTTCAAACTGGGAAATAAAACTCGACATTTCGTCATCTCGTTGTCGTAGCTTTTCGTATTTGTCCTTGTCGCCCCCAGATTCGCCTTTCCGTTCCTTGAACTCATCGTGGAGTTCGACAAGCTGCTTCTGCGCGACTGCGGTTTTGTCTCTGAAATCCTTCGCGAGTCCGTCGTACTCTTTAAGCCCTCTGGACTGTGTCTCAACGCGTCGTTTGAGCTTGACTAGCACCTCTTTGGGATCGACTAGCTCCCAGATCGCGAGTTCGTCGACAAGGCTACGTTCCTCGTTCTGCAGTCTTGCCCGTCGCTTCAAGAGATGCGCATACTCATCCGAGTATGATTGACGGTGACTTGGGCCCTCGAGATCGTGTATCCGAGCAATCACAGCATCCATTTCAGTTAGGGCCACATCTTGTTTGCCCATGAGCTCTGTAGACTGGTCAAGAAGCCGATTATATCTATTTAGCTTTTCAGGCTCGAGGTCATTGATTTTTCGCTGTGCAAGCTCGTGCAAGTCGCGGATCTGTGCGTCAATTTGCTTGGTTTCCTCGTCTTTTTGTTTCTTCAAAACAAAAATTCGATCGACCTCATTGGCAAATTGCTTGTTCTTAGCCCGAAACTCAGTGATGTATTCGTTGAGCTCGCCGGGGTCGGTGCCTGTGTGAACGTAGCGCTAGGGCCCACTAGAGACGGTGTGACACGGGGGCGTGCTTACGCGAGCCTTGTCCATGGCTAGATTGTAGTCCGCTAATGTGCCCTCGAGAGCACGGACTTCGTTGAGCAGAATCTCATGGCGTTTTTGAAGCCCGCCGTACTCATTCATAGATCTTTCGTGGTGTTTGTGCTCCGTTTGTAATGCGTGGATTTCATTTGTCAGTTCTGTGACCTGTGGTGATCTAGTCAACAAAGAGACTCGAGGCAAATCTTACTTTACTTCTTAGGATTCCGACGTAATAGGAAGAGTCCTGGACCTGTCTCGCTGGCCCTTGAGCTGTCTTCATCCCTCGCATCCCCTGCTGTGTCACAGGCCTGTCAGACACATTTACAGTTGTCCCAAGAGCAACGCCCTGCGCCGCGGTAGTTCCCATAGACGAAGTTAAATTTCCACGGGTCCCAATCATTTGCCGTGACATCGCCGTCGAAATCGGTCGACCCGCCGAAGAATGCATTGTTTTAAACACGGAGCACTCGCCGAGCGGTGTCAGTTTAACAGATAACAATTTAAAATGACCAGGATACTTTCAGAGGCCGTTCGAGCCGATCGCATCGGGAATCGATGAATTCAATAGCAGGCGTTATCGGCAGGCGAAGCATGATTTCAGCGCAGTGACTTCCCTGCGGCCGTTCGCGTACTACAACTCCCCGCAAAAGCTCGCCGCGTCGCGCCGACGGCGCGGAACGCGGCGGGGGCCACGAAACCGGGCGCCTCGCGACGAGATAATGATTTGGTATCTGCGGAGTTCGCATCGCTGCGCTGCAGCACGTCGGCTGGCCCAGGCCGAGGCATAACATCACCGAAGGCATCGTTGCAGCGGTACGTCGCTCGGGCCGTCGAGGTGCTGCGCGGACGCGATCGGAGACGTTGCGCGACCGGAGACGATTTTCCTCGCCGACGCGTTAACGCGGGTCCACGAGGCCCCCGGCGACGCACTGGATCTGCAACGCGCTACGCACCGGCCACGCGGGCGACGTCGTGGGCTTCCTGGTCGAGGGGCGGCCGGGATCCGCGCGGGGCCGCGTGCGAACGATCTCAGCTGCTGCGGGCCCAGGGCGCGTCGCGGCGCCGCGCATCGAGGTTCGAGCGTCACCGGCTGCGGCGACGTCTTGTACGCCCCCGGGCGATGGTGACGGCCGCCGAATCGCCTCGGGGAGCGCTGGAGAGCGACACTGCGGGGTCAAAACTACCAGTATATACACAGAAGCCCTCTTAATTGACCTACTAGTATAGCGTACCGTGGGGACGACGCTGCTTCGCCAGCGAATGCGGACCTCGAAGTCACTGGGATCGTTGCACAGTTCCGCGTTCCGGCGGCGCTGCAGGGCCATGAGCACCGCTCAATGATCATACTCGCGCGAGCGCGCGCTTCGGACGTTGCATATCCAAATACATGCACGAGAATCTAACTCTTGGACTCGGACAATTGGTTTGCCGGGAGCAAACGATAAAAAAATTTAACTTCCGGCCTTATTACTGAAACTGGGAGCGGGCGGCTAAAATAAACTTTATATACGATATATACGACGTATGGAGGCCGATCCAACAAGGCTATACCTTTTGAGTGTGCTGTTTACCAATGATCAAGTCCTCACAAGTAATGCAAATGCACATCTCAAAGAAGTTATTTTGCGTCGAGATGAAAGGTTGCTGAACCTTGCGCAAATCTTGGATTCTAGGAGTAATTTGCCCAATGCCACGCCCATTGATGTTATCCATGACGTCATCCAGGACGAGGCCCATGTCCTATACACTAAGCTTTTCGAACGGTGCTCTCTAGATGTGGCAAAATCCCTTAGTAAGACTGAGCGCGAAGCCAACGACCTCGAGGACGAGAAATCGCTTATATATGGAGAAGTCGACTTTAAGTGCGTCACGCGCCCTGCGTCGATATCTATTGAAAGTGCGCCAGGTACTTTGCTCGCGTCATTCGTAAGATAAACCCAGGCAAAGGAACTAAATTTTATGACCTCGGCAGTGGCTCTTCGAAGGCACTCTTCATTGCGCGGCGAGCCAACATGGAAACTCAGTACTGCCCAGATTTAAAGTGATCCCGGTATAGGCTGCTTCGCGACTTTGACTGCTGTTGTGGTGTCGAGGTTCTTGCGGGTCTCCACACTGCCGCACACTCAGTTGCGAGTGAATTCAGCGAAAAAATTGCTCCGATGCTGGACTTGAATACATCCCAGAGGGTCTACTTACAATGCGCGTCATTCTTGCATGTAGACTGGTCCGATGGAGACGTTGTTTTTGCAAACTCCACTTGCTTTGGGGATGAGCTTATGTTGGCTATGACCAGACAGGCAGAAAGACTCAAGCCCGGCTCCATCTTTATTTCATTTACAAAGCGTTTGAATTCTAGCGCATTCGACATCCTTGAGAGGAAACGCTACTGCATGAGTGAGCATCAGATACCAAGACATAGAAATCGAATAAGCCACCTTCCTTAGGCTGGGGTCCCGCAACTGTATTTGTCCAAGTGCGCAAAACTCATGATGGGACCTCCAGCTTCATGACCAGCCTTGTTGACATAACTGGTGATAGCTCATACGATGGTGATATCACGGAAGCATGTGAAATCAACATGGCCAAAGGCTGTGTATCTGCAATAATATCGCCACCCACTAGCTTATATCATGATGTTGATTTAGTAGATTTCCCCCGCCTTCGTACGCTCGCCAGCTAGTGCGCATCACAGCTTTTTTCTTCGTCCAAGTGACAAATAGTATTCTGCGACATCGAAGTCGATTCCCAGTTCAGCTGGATCGAGGGCCGGCGTAGATGCAAAGGGAAACTCAAGGGAGAATAGCAAGCAAGCCCAAATCAAAGCAAACAAGGGACGCAGGGATGTTGGCTTTTCCGGTCCGCAAGTAGGACCGAGCGTCCGCAAGCAGCCGACGTCACTCCTCCCCACCGGGACGACCGTGAACGGAGCCTGCCTTCCTGAAACAGGGTCCGACGAGTCGGGCTGCAGGTGGGGTGGGCCCTAACCAAGCTCATCCAAACTGTCTCTACCCGGCATTATCTGAGCGACCAGAACTAAACTCGGCAATGCTCGAACACAGGGGTCCTTTGAATGCGGGAAATATGGCGCTTTCTAGTTTTGGGCCCGCCCGGGGCCCGAACGCGGGAAATTCGACGCTTTCTAGTTTGGAACCCCCCCCCCCCCCCGGCGCCTGAGCAAAGCCCGCAGCTGCCGACCCAAAATTGTCGGTGGCGTTTCGGGTTCCTTGGGGTCCCGTCCGGCGCAAGGGGGTTTCTGGGCGAGGTTCTGCCCCCTGTACTAATGGGAAGTTAAACAAACTGACACAAGCCAACTCACGAAATCTAGTTAGCGGCCGGAGGGACGTGTACTACACCTCCTGAAAATTTGCCGCGCGCGCGCGCGCGGGTCTAGTGCGGGTTGAAAGTCAACTTGTCGCGAATACTTTTCTTGAAACGATCCTCACGCCCGAGTGTCTCAAAATGTACGACGCTGCCGCACTTCAAGATACAAAACCCCAGGATCCTTTCGTTTCAAGGGTTTGTTTTTCGCACTGGATGGACCAATAAGAAACCGGTGACCAGCATTCGACGCCTCGATGGGAAAATGACTAGAGGTGGGAGGCCACCACTACAGCCGACGCCGTAATATTCGATAATCCCAAGTCCCTCGAGCTGACCCAGCTCTAGGTCACGAGCAATTACCCGAGAAGCGGTGCTGCCGACCCAGATGACCCAATTCCCCCAGCGTCATCCCCTAGGATACCAATCCCCCGTATCCTCCTCCTCCTTAACCTAGCCTATAACGCCAGTGCTATGGTTCACCTCATTTGGGTCATGCTCCCACAGCGCTACTACCTGTGAAGCTAACCTGCTACCTACACATACCTGCACATCACGCAGAGCCTGCACACGCAGCGCTACAACAAGAGCGCGGCGCCACAGCCGCCGCCGCTCCGCCGCGCGCCGACCGCGCGGCAGCGCGCGCTCTGCGCGCGGGATCATCGCGGCCCCAGCGCCCGCCCCATCCACCCCGCCAGCGGCTGCGCCGCGCGGAAGAGCCCCAACAGCTCCAGGGCCTGAAGTGCGCCCTCAACCTACTCCACGTCGCCCAGCGATGGCGACCGTCGACGAAGAGTTCCGGCGACAATACCGCGACGTCGCCCCGTTCAATCCCACATCAAAAGATCGGGCGCACAACACACAGCAGTTCATCATATTCCTGCAGAAGATGAGCCAGGTGCAGCCGCTCCTGCGCGTCCTCGTCAAGGCGACGAAACCGACCTTCGCCACGCCCCGGTCCGGCGACTACGACACGTACGTCAACGGCCTCGAGGAGGACCAAGGCGCCATCTTCGAGTCGCACCTCTTGTACCTCGTCTCGTCCAAGACGGCCGGCGTCGCGCAGCAGCTCGCCTCGATCGAACTGCTCGAGCACAACTCGGCGAAACGGGCCTTCTTCGAGCTCATCGAGCGCTACACGCAGTGCAAGGACGGCGGCGCCGCAACGCTTAGAATGCTCCAGGGCATGCGTTGGCGGGACCACCCGTCCCCCGACCGCTTATACGTCGCCATCCGCACCGCACCGGCGCCGGCCAGCCCAGCCGAGGCCATGCGGCAGCTCATCAACGGGTTGATGCGCACGCTCGAGGAAGACCTTGACCTGGCTCCGGCCCTTGGCCGCGGCGACGCGAGCCATGGAGCGCGCCGTGAAGCGCGAGTGCTCCCGCTGGCCCACCTCCACGCCGTTGAGGTCCGCGAGGTCCACGGAAGACTCGTAGGTCTGCAGCGCATCGTGGCGCTTCGCCATGGAGAGGACGATGCGAAAGAGGTTCGCCATGGCCTTCTCCTCGCGGAGCTCCTGGGCGCTAAAGACCGCGTTGAGGACCGTCTGCCGCGTCGAGTCCTCCTCGCGCTCGACGCATCGCTTGTGGAGCGTGCAGACGTCCCGGCCGTCGCCGCCGAAGTGCGACGCGGCGGCCGCCCGTAGCGCCTTCGCGTCGTCCGTGTCGCGCAGCGGGTTGGACGCGCCCTTGAGCCACTTGCTCCCCGTCGAGCGGCCGTCGAGGGCGACCTCCTTCCAGTGCTTCGAGCACGTGTAGCAGAAGACGCGGCCGTCGGGCGTGACGCAGGTGTGCTTGGCGTGGGCCTCGAGGCCGCGCAGCGCGGCGCGCCCGGCCACGGCGTCATTGGCCGCCGCGACCTGGGTCTCGAGCGCGTCGGCGGCCGACCGCGCGTCCCGCGCGACGCGCTCCATCTCCGCGAGCTGGCCCTGGTATTCGCGCCGGACGCTCTCGGCCTGCTCGGCGTAGGCCGCGCGGCACAACTTCTGCATGGACTCCATCTCCGCGCTGAACTGCGTGTGCAGCTGCGTGGTGAAGACGCCCGCGAACTGCTTCGCCAACCAGTCGACGTCCGCGCCGCCGTTTCCCAGCGCCTGCACGATCCCCGCGCTCACGCCGCCGGCGACGCCCGGTGGAAGCGCGACGGCTGCCGGCGGCGGGCCCGCGACGCGCGCCGACGCCGCGGCCGCGAGGTCACGTTCCTCCTGCTCCTTCGCTTCCTGCGCTTCCTTGAGCTCGCGTTTGCGTTTCCGCTCGGCCTTCTCGTCCTCCGCGATCTGCCAAGGCGTTCGGACTGGGGCCGTGTTGTCAGGTTTCGCCTTCTTCTGGTAGGGGCCGCGCGACGCGCCGCGCTTGACGCCGCTGCCTTCGCCTCCCATCGCGTCAGAGAGGTCCCTCGTCGACCGCGATGTCGGCAAATTGCATGATGAGTTCATCGCGCCTCGTTTACCTTCGTCGGGGATCTGCGCCGCCCGCCAGTTCCGCGCGGGCTTCGGGCTTCTTAAAACACGCGCAAACGTCGAAAATCCGCGCTATGTTTACTTCAACTTTACTGCACGTTACCTTCTAGGGCGCTGGAGGCCGGTAGAGTATACCCTTCGATGAACTCGGACGGGCGAGCGCGGGACACGCATAGAGACGCGCCGCTCGACGGGTTTTAAAATCTAGCCGAGCACCGGTTACCTCAGCAACCTAACTTCAGCTGTCGATCTCGTCTCTGCCCCAAGGAACCCGAAACGCGCCCGAGAATTTTGGGTCGGCAGCTGGGGGCTTTACTCAGGCGCTGGGGGGGCGGGTGGGGCCCAAACCAGAAAGCGTCGAATTTCCCGCGTTCGGAGTGGGAGGGGCCCAAACTAGAAGGCGCCGAATATCCTGCGTTGAACCCCCAGGCGGCCCTCGGGCGTGTTGTCTAAGGACCGTCCGTCCGCCCGACGTGGAGCCTTCGCACTATCAAGGGCTCGCGATTGCGGATCACGGTCGCCAGATGCATCCCAAGGCCAGTGACTAAACGCGCGCAATTTTGGCAATTGCAAAAATCTGCTCCCAACGTGCTTGCGTTGTGGCTTCAGTTTGGACCTTTGTGGCGGCTTCTTCTTCAGCACGCTCCTTGCAGGTATTGTAAGTCTTCATATCAAAGTCTTGGTAGACCTTCAGTACATTGGTTGCCTATGAAATATCCGTAACAAGGGGCACGTCATTACACGCTGAAATCCGAGCAAGCCCCTCCACGGTAGCATTCCAGTGCTTTTCTGATTTTTCCACCAGAGCAGTGTATATGATTGGTAAAAGCGTCGGGGCATGCTGCTTCGATAGACATCCATGATTAATCAGCTGGTCATTATTCCACAAAAATAAGGTCCTTTCTGTGACCTACAATTCTGACGCTTTCAGGCATATCTGATGCTCACATCTGGATAAATAGGACAGTTTCAAAAAACCTGAAAGTGCTCAGATGATAGACACTTGCGAATCTGCGCAGGGGATATTGCATCGGATTCTTTTTGGAAAAGTCTCGAAGTAACTTTAACTGTGAAATTCACCAGCTCGAAGAGAGCATCACGCACAAGGAGCAGTGGCTCGTGGCCAAGCAGCTCCAATATCTCTTCGAGCTCATTCATGACAAGCACCTGTTTGGCCGAGGAAGACCAGGGCCAATACCGGATGAGGCCGTTCAGGATTGGGACAGCTGTATCAGGGTCCTTCTCAACAAATTGGATCACGCAATAGGACAATTGCTGATGATACAACGTAACACATTTGGGAATATGAAGTGGGATCAGTGCGCATTGGAGAAATTGGAGATGCTCTCTTTTCAGGGGGATTGCAAAGCCGTTGATGATAGATCCCAGAATTTCCAGGAGCTCACCAACACCGTTATGCCGTTCAGTCTCATAAACGAAACGGTAGAATACATTTGATATAGTCTTGCGTATGAATGATCTATGGCTCATGAACTTGCCATAGATCCGGTGTAAAATCGTCTTCAAATAATCACGTTCACGCGGATCTTCTGAGTCAAATAATTCAATAAGACCTAATCAAAATCTAAAAACACTTCTTAATCATGCTAAAACTTCTGCGGGCAGCGATTGCGCACGATAACAGAAGTTTGCATCGACGTATTTCTTGGCGACTTTCGCATTAACCTCAGATGAAACGATAAACCGTAAGAAGAATTCATATACTACTTGCAGATGTGGCCAAGACGGTTCAAGAACAGGTTCGTCTTCCTCTGGGTCATAGTCTTCGGTTTGTGGTGGCAATGACCGGCAAATATTCGCCCTAACGCAATTCATAATTGCCTATACTGGGTACGTGAGAGTTCCTAGCGGATATCTTTCACGCATTGGTTGACAGGCATGGATGCCTCCGTAAAGATTTTCTGACCTGCAGATGTGTTGACATAATCGACCAGTTCGAGAAGTGTCTGGCGCTTAATCTCCTTCTCTTTTTTCAATGATGCTGCCTGTAAAAAAGTAATTGAAACAATGATTAGTATATGCACTCACATCTTCAAAATTGAAGACATGCGAACAGAGCTCCAGCTTTTGTTCAAACAAAGCCTCCCGCCTAAGAGGAGCAATGTTAATATCGGGAGGAGCAATGATAATATCGGCGCACTTTGCGGCTGGGTAGTCGCGAAGCTGCGGCAATTCATCCATCTCCTTAGCCATGGCCTGTTTGCTCAGGCTTGTAGGCTTGCGCAGTGTCGCACTGTTTCCTTGTTGGTCATCAACAACCGATTCTTTTTTTTTTTTAGTTCCAGTACTGAACAAATTCACCATAACCGGCGCTGCGGAATAATGGTTACGGATTGGGTAGCTCTAGTATTCCGACTCGGGGAACCGGAGTATTACCGCAGCGCTGCGAACTAGCCAAATCGGTATTATCGAAAGCCATCATTGTCAGAATCCGAGTATGCTAGTATGATGCACCAGCATAGTATAGCATGAGCATAGCCAGTATAAGGCAGACTTAGCATAGCCAGCATAGGCCAGTATGAGCGTCCCACTGCGGCATAGGGAGGATAGCATAGTCCCGAGTTATGTAATTAATCTAAGCCCCGTACATCAACTTGACGTTAAGGTACAGTCCGTAGTAGCAGGATAAGCACAGTGGGTGAAGGTCCAGGAAGACTCTCCGTCTATTACAGTGCGGGACGCAACTATAACAGCATACGGAGAATACCCCCCGCAAAATTTCCCGCGATCGAGCTAATCACACTGCAGGGGCGCCTGCCTTGTGCCCAACAAGGCTCGTCTAACCATTCGATACGAAAGGCCGAGTGTATCGTTTCCTAACGGTTTTGTATGGATAGTCCGCCTGGATCGCCTTCGGAGCCCGGATTTGCGCGCGCGCATCTAGTCCAGCGCACGCAAGCGCGCCGAGCTATACGTCACGGCAATGGCGTGCGGTCGGACGGCATTGGCCCGCGCTCACTACTCAAACAACGCAAACAAGATAAGCAAATACTTCATGACGGCGCCGTCGACGACGATTTGACGTCCGACGCTAGCTTGGACTTAGCCGGCGATGCAAGTGTTCCACAAGTAATTGATCTCCAGGTTGACGGTGTGCTTGTTCATGTTCCGTCTTCTCACAGAGTCTTCTTGTTATCTTCCCTATTTGCAGATGCCATGCTTCTTGGGAAGGCGGAGCGCGAAGGGCTGGTTGATTTTACAATATCCCAAGGCGAGGGTGATTTATACTCAGTCGTCCATATTTGGGCGCACAAGATGATTTTTGGGCACGTATTTAAATGGATCAGATTGATCCCTTCAACCAAGACACTATTGAAAACCGTTAAACACTGGTGTGGTTGTGTCGGTGTCACAGGTGCTGATAACAAGCAAGAGCCCCAATTAGAGCTATTTTGTAAATCACCACACCTCTGGGGGACATCACATGTTGGCCTGTATACACCTGTACCTCCGCCCAAAGCACGTGCTATTCTTCAAAGTGGCAGCGCAAAAGCGAGTAGTAGGATTGTCTACGAGGCTGCCACAATCTTTGCGGACGAGGATGACTTTAAGTGCGACAATCATGCTTTTCAGAGTTCAGTTGTACAGAGTTTCCATAACCGATTTTTTTGTGAAGGTTCATTGAGAGTCGGCACTGACCCACTAGAGCATTATAACCGGCGACCTCCTCTATGCTACTCTGCTGAACACAATTCACTAAGACAAAAATGTTCCCACCTTGAATTCATTGTTCGACAACCCGGAATCGCTGAACACCTCGCCACATCACCTCTCGCCGAGTTGAGCTTGCAAGTCAAACGCATTGCGCTTCTCGATCATCCCCTATTCAGCTCAGAGGATCGACTCTATGCGCAATTGCGTTTATTGTATGGAGAATATCATCGCCATCTAAAAGCTCAAAAGTGCAACTATTTCAAGCTCAGACTCCAAACATTGCTCAGCACAGCCAAATTGTGCGAGCAATCGACAGATCAGTGCCCTGGAAGTTCTGGGGCCAAACTAAACAAGAAATTAGGCATGGACTGCATTTTGACGTTGAGCATGCTAGCAGCCGAGGAGCAAAGTGCCGTCCAACTCGCTGAGGCCCTTTACACGACATGGAATCAACTCAAAGGTTTGCGTCAACACCAGCAGTTTACTTCAACGCCAGCAAAACTAGTCGCCATTAACGTTCGCGGTGCACATCATCCTAACTCAGCAACAAACCCGCTGCCTTCTAATGTGGAGCTGCTGGACAAGTTTGAAGCCATGCTAGGTTGGATAGCAACTCATGCCTGTTTTGAGAAGAATAACTCTGTCAGCCACTCAAGGACTAAACTTGAACACAGTTGTATACTATCTCTATTCAAGAAATATAAACGCATCCTAATTTCAACATCTGATTTTGTTTTGAAATTATACACAACCGCCGAGCTCACGTATGATGACAACAAAATTCTGCCAATCCAAGAGGTTATGCGTCGTCGTCGTGTCCGACAACAGCGCCTCTATGCAAAATTGGTCGCCAATGGACGTCAGGTTAATGCCATGCAAGCCCAAGCCATTGAGTGGCCGGCGTTTATAATTCAGCTGGACCAGACCCTTAGACTGAGAGTCTCAAAGCGACCTGTGCGATTTGAGATCCAACTTTGGCAACTGCGAGTCATAGCTGACTTACAACTCGCATCGATATTCGTACCTGTCCCTGGAATGTCTCCCGATTTCGACGCCTCGACGACTTATTCCCTTGCGCCAGTGACCGAGTGGATTCAATTTGCATCATCGCGTGTCAAATGGGATGTGAATTTTGTGATTGGTGATGATGTTGAAGTGTTCTTAGTCTCCAATAGAAGCAATACTACGCGGCTTCTCCATCGTATCACTGGCCAGGAGCAAAATGGAAGTGACGGTGCCTG
This sequence comes from Aureococcus anophagefferens, assembly GCF_000186865.1. NCBI lineage: Eukaryota > Pelagophyceae > Pelagomonadales > Pelagomonadaceae > Aureococcus > Aureococcus anophagefferens. The sequence continues at coordinate 609,106 of NW_008705580.1, forward strand.
GGTAGCTGGTGTCATAGTTGCTGTACGATGGAACTGTTATGATGTTCATGTACAAAATCGGCTTCTGCGTGCGATACCACCATCCCGTGTTCGACGCAATGGGGCCATCTTCGAAGTGCGCCAGCGCCAACTGACCGGATCAGCATTAGTCTCTCTCCAATGGGTAACGAATGACACACGATTGGGCGCCCTTGGGTGGGCCGACCCTCAGACAAGTGGTGGATATGCCGAAATGCCAAATCTCCCCCCAAGGCCAAAGGAAGCGCCCAGTCATTCGAATAGTGATAGGTGCTCGTTGTTAACAGCTGAGGCATCACACCCCTACTCGCACGTCTCTGAGAATTCATATCGGTATACTCGCAAAAGTGGCTCCTCGAGCTCCTTTGATCCCAATGACCCAAGGAATGCATCCTTACTAACTCGAGTCATTGCTAGTGCCATGAATATTTTGAATCTAATGCACGTCTTTCGCATTGATGGTGCAAACTTAAGATTAGGATTTTCTCCTCCAAAAAGCAATGTTCATGCTTCACATGAATCATCCTCTAGGGACATGTCTGAAGATCACACATATCAATGCTCTAGTTTTCGACACCGCCTGTTGCGCTTGAGAGCAAATCAACCCAAGCTTTTTACTGAGCCCATCCCAGCCTCTGAGGGTGCTTCTTTCGCGGACGCCCGGCTCCAAGGATGCATTGCTGCTAATGACAAGCGTAGTAAACGAGCAGTAAATGTGGATGAAACTACCAAGGGTGTTTCAGAGAATTTTAATGCAAGAAGTGGCAAAAAAACGGGAAAACACGTGCTTGCCTTTGTACAGAGGGTTCAAGACTGCGTCGCAGAACGAAGTCGCTCTCTGACAAATATGCGACTCCCCCTTGGTGCGCTCGTTAGTGAAGGAACCCCGCTGCCTCAATTGCGCAGTCGTGGCTTGGTTGATGTTGCTCTGGAATTTACATCTCGCCGCCGTCGATCGCTGAGGCCCCCACGGCAGCGAAGGTCGGCTATCGTACCTCTGGTCAACGACTGCTCCCTTCTTGTTCAAGTAATCTCTGCACACCACCGCCCTTTAGACCTAGAAAATACCACGAGCGATCAGACTGACTTCAAAAACTTACCGGCAACGAGCCGGCAAAAGGCAAGTAGCGCATGGTTGGATTCCGGGAGTTTTGTATCTGCTACCTTCCAGGAACACCGCCGTCGAACCATGCTGGCCATGGGACATACACCTCGGTGGAAGGAGATTCTCGATCTACCATTTACCCCACCCCTTGGTGACTTTTCCCCAACAAACCTCATGCAAGTGAGCGACACTTTAAGATTGGGTCTGTTCTCAGAAACAATGACAGCTTCGGCAAGATCGGTCGAGGGCCATGTTCGAACCAATCCCCAAAGGAATGACAATTCCGACGAGACAGGTGATATCACCATTAGGCGATCATTTGTGGGAGATCTGGAAATTCCTTTCACAACGCTGTATTGTAATGGGGGCGCCGAAGGGCTATTAGAGGGTGTTTTTCGTTTGAGAAATCCAGCGATCCATCTCAATGCTAGCAAGTTCCATGTGGGTCAAGAGACGCGGACTATTCAACAGGATTCAGTCATTTCATACATACACCTCGCCATTTTTCTACGCCCACCGTTAGCGGCACCCGATAAACTACCCGTGGTGGTGTCCTCACTGGAGGAAGAAGGTCTTATTCGCTATGGTGTCAACTGGGTTCAACAACTGCGACTTTTTCTCGAGAACATAAGTGATGTTGTAAAGCGACCAGTGGATAGTCGCATTCAAAATCGGTTAATCGAGGTCTTTGGAAACAACATGCAAGGAGATGCTGTGCTCATCTGCCGCTACCTTACACCTCAACAACCGCCTCCAGGCGTGGACACGTCCTACAGGGCCGCGCGATTTGTGAGTTTGATTCCATTTTTAGACGACTGGCAATCCTTTGGCTGCGCAAATCTCGACGTCTGGTGTACTTCACAAGAGTTTCTCGACATAGGCGCTGGAGACTGGGAAGAGCATGGAATTCTTCTACACAATTTTGTGTGGTGGCTTCAGCTAGAAGCCAAAGTACCTGCTTCCAGCTCGGACATCTTTCTCGTGATAGGATCCGGTATACCAGAAGGTGATACAGTCTATGTCATGCAACGACAACAACAGTACTCGGCTCTAGATGGCACGGGGATTCTCCTTTGGAATGCATGCACTGGTCACGTATTTAATGCCCTTGATAGACGGTGCCCGCTTGTAGACATTGGTTGCGTTGTCACTGGCGAAAATATACATGCCAATTTACAAGGGATCAGAGCATTGCACTTGCTCACTTATAACTTCAACGATGGGGAACTCTGGCGTCCGTTTTTTGCAACCAAGCCGCCTAATCCCATTGCGTGTGGTGGTTATGTGTGCGTATGTAATCCTGGTCCAGTCCAAATGTCTCGACCTGTGAATCTCATGTCAGTACAGGACCAACGACTGCTTTACGATGCTCCCGATATCCTCTACGCAGAAGCAATTCAAAGTGATCTTGCGAATGAGATCAAGGTGCGTGGCTTTTTGGGTATATTTGCTGAGTCTAGTTCCACAGAGGAGGGTGCGTCAGAGCCGTGCAATGCAAAAAGAGAAGCATGCAACTACATCTTTTAGCATTGATTTTTCTCGAAGACTACAAAAGTGCGTCTGGCATACCGTTCTTGCGTCATTCTTGTCTATTGCGCAGCTTACTACCAACACTTGAAAATTTACAAGAGGCAAATAGACTTTCACGTCCTGCACTTGAGCAACATAAGGCAGATGCTTCAGCCGAGGTGCAGATGTGGGACCTTGATGCTATGGCATTCAACGTGCCGTATACTGACACCAACACGATTACCTCACGCATATTGGCCACAAACATTCACGACAACCGACGCCGAGATGTTCAATTTGTCGTTGGAGTTTATGTGCATCCAATTATCCATCGTATCTTTTCTGTCAGTCTGCTCCGGATATCACTCTGCACTGACGCTGTTGGTTCGTAGGTCTGGGTTTACTACGGCACTATCAGCCCCAGGAACCCCTAGCCCCAGTGGGGTCAAGGGGGGAAGTTTAGTAGGCAATGAGGACAAGTACCCACCACCCACCCGCCCGCGCACTTCCGGGTGCGCCTGGCAGGCCTGCCGCTGGCGGGGGGGGGGGGTGTTTCCGATCTGCCTCTTATCTACTTCACCTCAGGCTTCATCCAACTGCACCTTCATCCAACCCAGTTTCGAAAACTAACTAGGTCGAAAACCAAGCAACCCCGGGGCAACTATTCATAATATTATGGCGAATTTGGCGTACCTTGACAAAGTGCGAAACGCGGCGGAGGACGCGTATATGACCGTGTCACAGGATTCACACCTACTTTAACTCGCACACAGGTATGGCCACGCACGAGGAATGCGAGATGAAACAGAGAGGAAAGTGTTTGAGGCGTTGAATAACAAGAACTGGGGCGCATCGTCCACGACTTTAAACGATATCGCAAGAGAGACGTATTCGTATGATAAGTTTCAGAAAATATTCAAGCTCATCTGGGAGGCTGCTGACTCGCCGCCCAGGAATTGGCGTAAGGTTTTCAAGTCTTTGATGCTTTGTGAATATCTGGTCAAGAATGGCTGTGAGCGTTGTGTTGATGAAATTCGCGACCACTCGTTTCGAGTACGCCAGCTACAGGATTTTAATTACTACGAAGATAAGCTTGATCGGGGCCAGGGAGTACGAGAAAAAGCTAAGCAGCTCGTAGAATTGCTCGTTGACAATGACGTAGTTCGCGAGGCGAGGGAGAATGCGAAACGGCTCCGAGATAAATTTGTGGGGCATGGCTCCGGGAATAGATTCAGTGGACAGGGCGGGGGATCACCTTTACGTGGCCATCTAAACTCGGGCGGGGGGTACTCTGATAACAATATCAGCAGTACCCGATACTCTGACAAGAGCGACTTGAGCGTCGGCGCTAGCTACTCGGACCGCAGTTCTCCATCAGACGCCTCTGGCCGATATGACTCAGAGCCTATAATTGAACCCACCGATCCAGCTCCATTGCGAATCAGGCCCAAGCTTAGAACAATGCCCCTCATCAAGTTGAAGTCTGATACTACATCAGGCACAGTGGTCGATACATCGTCGACGTCCGATCCTGCACCCATGCAAGATCTCTTCACGGAACAAGCGCTAGAATCACATTCATATATGGGCGCCACACACAGCGCATTACCTGCCCAAGACTCTGCCTTTGATCCACGCGGTGAAATCGTTCACTCTGAGGGCCACCCAGGAACATCAGGCGAGAGTCAATATCAGCCTTTTGCTGCATCTTTTGATACGCATATGCAGTTGCCGCAGCCGCCACAATCGCTGCAGCTGCAGCAGATGTCAAAGCCAGCGACCTCGATGGCATCTCAGCAGCCACCATTGGCTCAGTTACCGACGCAGCCTCAATTCCCCGCCTACTTGCAGCAGCCCGAAGCATCACCAGCGCTTCCTTTCGGTGAAGGATTCACGACGCAGGCGCCTGCAAATGATGATTTCGGTGAATTTTCGGCGTGCCCACAACCGACCGTACTACTGGCGGAGGCCACCGCCGTGCCCACAATTTCAGCAGACAACATGAGTTCCCTTTGCTCTCTCGATTCACTCTCACTAAATGGATCAACGCCCCTCTCAAATTCCCAAGCGACTTGCAATCGAGGCCTAGACAAGCTGGCCTACGCTCAACATGCAGCCTTCACCGGCCTTGATGGCTTTTCCACGGCACCACAGCCCATGCGTCCTAGTGCTATGCATCCTCCAGGCACACTGAAGCCTAACTACACTCACCCCCCCTATACCATGGGACAGACCAGTCTAAGCCCGGGCGGCCAATCCCAGCAGTCACAGCTCGCAGCAAATTATTCAACACAGATGTTTTATAACGGCCAGATTTTCCAACAGCAAGATTTGTGAAGGCTATTTTATTCGTGGAGTGTGTCGTTACTCGACGATACTTCACAAATGACCAGCCTCTAATATTACATCAGAGAAACCGATAAGGACTGGACCAAAAGACTCCTACAAGTTCACCAGCAGACTCACCTTCCATATGGTGTGCCCTCCTGGGCGATAGGTAGCGACGTTCATGTTCTTCGCCGCTCTCGCTAGTCGCGCTCATCTGCCCACTGATTGATCACTTTCTTCTCGATGCGAAGCCGCGTGCGCCCCGCAACCCCCCCCCCCCCCCC
>NW_008705580.1:614595-618306 GCF_000186865.1 Aureococcus anophagefferens
CCCCCCACCTCATCCCAGCCCCATCCTGGCCCCATCCCACGAATGCGGGGATTAAGCCAAAGTCTCTGAATCTCCACGTACCGTGTGCAGAGATTCTAGCACAGTTGGGTGGGGCGAGGGCGGGGTATCTGTTAGAATCCGAGTATGCTAGTATGCAGCACCAGCACTGACCACTCCCCCAAAGCCACATAGGCCCCCTGGACGGCGTCCCACAGTGCGAGCTGCGCGTTACTGAGCCCAATGGATCTAGATACAGCGCCCAAAAGCTGATCAGGGCTGACGAATTCAAGGCCTGGCAGGGAGATGGGGTCGAGCCCTTCCGCGACCAACCTTATAACCCTCCCGCCGCCCGGTTGGGCTTCCATTACCGTCGAGATTACCAGAAAACCATGCCCAGTGAACTCTAGCCGGTCGCCCGACCCCCGGACTAGGGATGTTACTTAGTATTTTTTTAGCTGGATCTCAAGAGCTCGCCGAGATTACCTTAAATTTACAATCTTAGGCTGAGTGGAGTTCCTAGGGCTGAGCATTACCGGAATTACCTAAGACCTACGGGGGCCCTTAGGGTGTACGTAAGAGCTCCGACGTACGTGGCATGTCACAGAACATACTCGTGCTGCCCCTGAGGTCAGCACGCGCGGGATGACCTGGAACCGCGTCTTCGTGCCCACACTACGCCGAGGACGCGTCGAGGTCCATGCGGTGCTTGTAGGGGCAGCCCAGGGTGCGCCGTCGTCGCGGGGCAGCTAGTCACCCGCGTCTCGCGGCGCGTCATCCTTGTCGATTTTCGCAAACTCAAGTCGTCCAGGCATCGACGCGCCGGCGCTGAGGCAGGCGAAGTCACGGCGTCGATCGACGACGGTCGGCTTGAGCTTTGCGAGGCCGCTGCGGTTGGTGCTCTGGGAAGATGCCTGCGGCCTGGAAGCTGTCCACGTCGTGCTATAAAAGATTAATGGCTATAACTAGTTAACTGCCACAAAGACTCAGGGTGAAGCACAGCGCGGCGGCTCATGTATAGATATTTGCTTGCGATTTGCTTAAGAGCAACGTGGGGCGAGTACACTCCGAAAATTGATCCTAAGTCGTTTGAGTTGTGGAGGCTCAAAGTCGAGAAGAAGGTGAAAACGACGGAGCGCGCACATCGCATCCACTTCCTCTACCGGGGACAGACAATCTCGCCGTGGCATGATATACCGTTCTGGGCCGGCTATTCCGAAGAGGATAAACAACCTCTATTACATTTCGTAAGTTTTTTTGCTGTCCACTACTGTGCATGGTCAAGTGTTGACACTCGCAGGTATGTGAGATTCCACGAATGACACATGCAAAGTTGGAGATCCATAAAGGGCACGAGCCCAACCCTCTCATTCAAGACACCGTGGGGAATAACAAGCTGCGCTTTTACAAATATGGGGAATCAATCGTTAATTATGGAGCTATCGCTCAAACCTGGGAGGACCCGAATATTGCAGACCCTGACACGGGCTTGGGTGGCGATAACGACCCCATCGACGTGCTCCAGCTCAACTCAAAGCCCTGCCGCCGAGGTTCCGTCCAGCGTGTGCGCGTTCTCGGCGCTCTGGCGCTCATAGACAGTGGAGAGACTGATTGGAAGTTGTTGGTCGTTGATGTGGATGATGTTTCAGAGAAAGATGCTACGAAATGGCGTCATGTCGATGAAATCCCCAGAGACCGCGTCGATGAGATCCGTAATTGGTTTAGGATGTATAAGACCGCCGAAGGAAAACCAGAGAATGTCTATGCGCTTGGTGGAAAGGTTGTCGACCAAGAATATGCCATGCGGGTTGCGAAGCGCACACATCAACACTGGAAGGATTTCGTGAATGGCGCGGCGAAGTGTCTCACGTCGTGTCATAGTCAAGAATGCCATGGTCACGAAATCCCCTGCTGGGTCGGCTCCGATAACGGTGCTGATCTCTGAGCATGGTGGCTACCAGCGTGTGCACTACACTTGTACGCCAGCGGTGTGCACCTCGGCGCAGCATCTTGGCCCCTGCTATGGGCCCGTGCCGGGCCTCAGCCCGCTGCTTCAGCCTGGCCTCGGCCTGGACGGAAACCTCAACCGTGGTGGGTTCCGAGTTAACTACTACAAGTAGTAGGCCGAGGCACTAGTCTCTGCCAGCTGTGGCGGGCTAATTGGCTAAGGTAACTTGCCTGGTTTAGCGTGAAGTTGGCAGTGCAGATGGCCTGTATCTCTAGTAGTGTCCTTATTTTATCTAGAGCGATGGACCTCAGTCCCCCGAAGTCCCCACTTTAGTATGGGGCTCCTCTCTCCTTTTCCCAATTTCCTTCTCTTTCCCTCTTTCTATTCCACGCAGTGTGCGAAACAAAATCGCTCCAACAATTACCTGGTATTTATATCTTCAACAAAAAAGTAAACATTGCACAGCAAGTTGAAGATACGTTACACGCTTGCCGACCCGAACCAGCGACCCGCACTCTCAAACTTCCTTGATGAATACGGTTAGCGCGCAAACTTGCCTTACCGTCTTCGGCGTGGCCATAATTCGCCAATTTTGCCTCTGGCAACCCGGCTTGGCCGCACGCGCGGCGGATTTTCAGGAGGTGTAGTACACGTCCCGCCCGCCGCCGGCGGGAAACAATAAATAATAATTATTTATTTAATTCGAGTGGGCCGGCCTAGGCGTACGTTGTTTCGCACACTGATTCCACGTTAGGACAGTGTAGAGTAACCCTCTCCTGTTGGGAATCAGGGCTGCCTAGCAGGCCCATCTCTCTCTTCAATTTTCCGTCTAGGTCGGAACACTGGCACTGCCATCTCCCTTCAAGAGCGTCACAGCGACGTGCCAGAGAGCACCAGGCTCAGCGAGGTAGCACAGTCGCCGGACAGTGCACCTGCTGGATAGTAGCAGGATAGTAGCCTAGGTGTGACCGTCACAGCGACCTTTAGGATACAATATGTTTCCGGTAACGGGGCTCCCGCCACGCGGAGGCACCCCCAGCAGACCCCGATTTTGGGGTAAACCATAGCCGCGCTTGAAGGACCGTTGTCCCGTCGAAACACCCCGATTCCTCGTCGATCTAGCCTCTTTTTATGAGTTTCTGCTAAAAGATCGTTGCGAGGTGCTCTGTGGCGCGGGACGCGCGCGGCGGGAGACGACGGCGAGCGCGGAGTCACCCGTCGCACGCGGCGACGGTCTTGGCGTTCCGCCGCGCGACCTTCCACACGTGGGAGCTGCTCGTGGATGCGGCCATTGACGCGCGCGCCGACGAGGCCGAGCGCCGCGCGGTGCCCAGCTCCTTGCTGAGCCTCGCGGCCCGCGCCGCGTGGACGCGCGCAGGCGCAGCGGCAGGGGCAGGGGCATCACCATGGTCATCGTCGTCGGCAGCGGCGGCGTCGACTAGGTCCAGATCCTCGTCGGCGTCGGCGTCGGCGACGTGGGCGCGGTCCACGGCCGCGAGGTACTCGAGCCCCGCGGCCGTGATCCAGTAGCGGCCGTAGTCGGCGCCCGTGCCGCCCTTGGCGGCGTACCCCCGAGCCAGGAGGGAGTCGGACTTGCTCGGGTCGAAGAGGTGCTCCCACGAGCTCCGCGCTGCGTCGAACTGGATGCTCTTCTTCTGGACGCGACGCTCAGCCGTGTTCCCCGACGCCGCCGCGAGCGCCCGAAGCGCCTCCAGACCATGCGCACGCAGCGGCAGCGGCACGCCGTCCTCGAGGTCCTCGGTGTG
>NW_008705580.1:618356-633633 GCF_000186865.1 Aureococcus anophagefferens
CACCTTGACGAGATGTTGACTTTCGTTGGTGCTCTGGGTGTTCTCCGGCTATCGACGCGGGGTCATTCCCACTTAAATGGCCACCGACACCCCGCCGACGGACGCCGGCGAGCGTCGTCGCTCGGTTGTCCGGTCGTCCCCGGAGGTACCGTTTTCGGGGTTTTATTCGCGCGCGAACGCGGCCGCGGAGCGACGCGCGGCCGCCGCGCGGAACGCGATCATCGAGTGGTCGGATTGGACATCGGATTCCCATCCAACGCGTCGGACTCGTCTTAGAACGCGTCACTACGGGTGGTTTCTACGGAAGCCACGCTACTGGGGGAGCCTCCGCAGAGCCGGAGCCACGGCTTAGTGAGTTTAGACCACCTATCATCATCCAGCTAAATAAAACTGCTGGTTGTGGTGGTCCTCTCCCAGCTCGCCGCTTCCCCGGGGTCCGGGGTGGCGCGGCTTATATTTTTTGGCCCGCCCACCACCGTCCTTCGGCACAAATGAAGCACCCGCCCTACCCTGCCCTCCTCCATCCCCGCTGAGGTGGCTGCGCCATCCAAGCGCGGTCCGTCGGCCTTCATTCTGGCATCTTTAATTGAAACTGAGCTTACCCGCCCCTTGAGGGAGGATTTTACTTTGCTTCCTTTAGCTCAGGCTAGTGGGAGATACGAAAGGCCAAGTGGACGGAAATATTGTAGTTGCGGGTTTTTAGTATTCTAGCTACTTGGGTGTTGTAAACGATGAGCGCTACGGACGACGGAATCCGATGCCTGGCGGACGCCATATCAGATGTCGCGCCGATTCGATCGTTGATTACTAACAGGATGAATCTGAACTTGCAAGCGGTGACTGCGCGCGAGAGCGAGGATATTTTTCCTGAAGTTTTGATCATGGGGGAGGTTTGTTTTGGGATGGGGTTCCCGAGTGCTCGCTTCGGTTTGGCGTGCACATGGCACTTTCAGTGGGACGAGCCCTGGGTTCTCCTCGAGGCAATAGCTTCTGCCATTCAAATTTGATTATTCTTTTGTAGGGTTTGTCGCATGGCCAAACGCAAATTGCAGTTGCATCAGAAGAACATACTGTTCGATGGAACCACCCTCTTAATGTTCACTTTGCCGTGCGATCGCCTCTTGGTTGGCCTAAACTTGTCCTAAGTGTCAATGAACTTGACGAGGTACGCAGATAGCGCCCTCACACGTGAGTAAAACAAATTGATACTCAATAGCACGGACGATCCCACCTGGCTGGTTACGGCTTTTGTAATTTACCCATGATCTCTGGTTCATCGCAAATTACCATTAGCTGTTGGCGTCCCACTGGTTCGATGCGGGATGAAGTGGCATCGTTTTTCATGGGCAATACCGCGAATCTGATTAATGATGATATTGTCTGTGGCAAAGCTGCTTGGAAAAGCCGATGCCGACTTGTCACTGAGCCCGCGGGAAAGGTGCGTTGCGAGACTATCTCCCAGGGGGAGACTTTTTGCTGGCAGGTGCAAATAGACGTCGAAATAGTCATGCGCCATTGCCACGCACATACAGGAAGATCTGTGTAAGACTATCAGGCTAGTTTCCGTTAACCAGGCATCCAGGTTTGGGCGAGTGCACTGCCACAACGGAACCGAATTCGCGGTCAGGGCAAACCCAACGGAACCGAGTCCGCGGCTTACTCGAACCGAGTTCACGGACAGGGCAAACCCAACGGAACCGAGTCCGCGGCTTAGTCGCCCCCCGGGCGCGCGTATCTATGCCGCGTGTACGGCCGGATAGGTCACTAGCTTAGTAAAAGCAGAGGGCCGGGTGGCCACCAAGGCGATGCTGGAGCCGCAGAAAGAACCGGCCTCATCGAAGCGACTGGCGACCTGAACGGCCCAGGTAGCACCCTGAGCTACCCCTCTCTCACCCACTGCGCTCATCCTGCTTCTACGGACTGTACCTTAATGTCAAGTTGATGTACGGGGCTTGGATTCTTTACACGTGTTCGCTCTCTCCATTGATATTGGCATCTAACTTCGGAGGAACCCAAGAAATCACCGCAGGAAGCAGGGCGCGCATGGAAGAAGTAGACGCGGTCGTTGCGAAACTCGAGGACAAACTGGGAAACAACTGGGCAGAGTTCACATCGTCACGCAACAGCTTCGGCGTCGAGGCCAACAGCATAGTGCGGAACCTCGACTCGTGGCGCGGAACCGAACAGGAGTGACTCTACGTCCTCGAGAAATGCGAAGGTCACGGCATAGGCTGAACGGCCCCGCCGACGACGACTCTGACTGAAACTACTCAGTCCCGACTCAGTTCGACCTGAGTACGACCGCGCCCCCGCCCCCGACAACCACTCCAAACGGCAGCCCCAGCCACTGTGACCCCGAATATGGACGCCTCCGTCCGCCACGCCTCCTAGGGTAGGCTAACTGTAATTGTTGTCTCGATCATCCACGGGAAATCCAGCGACCCGCAACCGCCCCCCATACTGAGACTGAGCCGGCTCAGTAGGCTCAGTATGAGCCGCGGCGACCGGTCGCGCGGCGGCCCGGAAGAGGCCCCACCCGACCCCGCCGCGCACCCGCCGCCGCCCCACGGGCCCTACGGGCTCCTCGGACAGGGATGGCGCCAGACCCTGCGGCCAGACCCGGGGCCCTTAAGGGTGGCTAGGGAGGGGGGCAAGCCGCAAACTCAGCCTCGTTGGGTTTCCCGTGTCCAGGGCTCCCCCGGCAGAGACGGCGCCAGGAGAGGGGCATTTAAGGGCGACTAAGGGGCGTGCGGCTCAGCTTCGTTGGGTTTCTCGCGCTTCCAGGGTGCGGCGGGGGGGGGGTCGCCGCTGGGGGTCGCGGGCGCAGCGCGCGCGCGCCAAGCGGGGACGCCCGGGGGCGGGCAAGTCGCAAACCGAGTTCTGGGCAAGTCGCAAACCGAGTTCTGTTGGGGTTTCCGGGGGCGGCTGTCCACTCTGAGGACCTGCGGCTGTCCACTCTGAGGACCAGGTCAGCAAAATTCAATTCGGGCATGATCTGCGCTGACGACTAGGACCCCAAGCTCTTCATACTCTTGAAGCATGGCTAAAAAGTCATGTTCACGTACAGCTTTCTTAATAGCAATATCTTTGATTTGTTGGAAGCTGACAGTGTGTGTCCCACGTTGACTTGCATAATTGCACAATACATTGAATGCTTTGGACTTGGGGTCAACAATTGCTATATCACAGCCATGATGACCGAGAGAAGCCTTTGATACATGCGTTAAACGACTGGCCTCATTGACATCGTTCTGATTTACAACGTCATCAAACCGAAGTCTTGCCAAGGCTTGAGACAAACGAAGAATTGAAAGAAGTTGTCGCGGCGTGGCGGCACCTTGGCCATCATCAGCCGCAGCCTGGCGCCTATCTACGTAAGAGTCAATTATTGCATGGCTGAGATTAGAGGGCACGTGCGGATCGAATTGACGCGCTTGTGCAACGTACTGACGAATAAAAACTGAATCATATGGTTCGAAGTCCAAGTCAGGATTGGAAAGAAATCTGTGCACGTGCGTTACATGGCGGGCTAGTGCAATATCAGCCTCAACTTCGGGTTTGTCAAGTAGTAGGAATAGCAAATCAAATCTAGATAAGAGACTGTTTGGCAGATTGATATTCTCTGCCATGGTTTTTTTTTTGTTGTATCGCCCGTAAAGAGGGTTCGCAGCGGCTAATACAGCCGACCTTGCATTCAAGGTCGTTGTGATACCTGCTTTAGCTATTGAAACGGTTTGCTGTTCCATGACCTCGTGAATAGCAGTACGGTCGTGTTCATCCATCTTATCAAACTCGTCTATGCAACAGATTCCACAATCAGCAAGCACCAGGGCGCCGCCTTCGAGGGACATTTCCGAGGTTGTGGCATCCCGCACGACAGCTGCGGTTAATCCAACTCCTGATGACCCCTTTCCGGTGGTATAGACGCCGCGTGGACTCGTGGATGCAATGGACTTTAACAGTTGTGATTTAGCAACGCCAGGGTCGCCCATGAGGCAGATATTCACATCACCACGTAAGCGAACGCCATCACCCAGAGTGCGTGTCACGCCACCTACTAGCTGCAGCAATAGTGCTCTTTTCACATCCTCGTGACCAAATATTTCCGGGGCAATTGACCGGGACAGTCGAGAGTATGCATCAGGGGAATCCGCAACATCGTCAATCAAGGCATCAACCTTGTCATCTGCCTCGATTTCGCTATAATTTTTTTTTTCCTTATCGACTGACATTGCCTCCAAGAAAGTATCCGAAATGAGACCAGCTTTCATACCTCGAAAGCCAGAGAAACGTTGCGGGAGAAAAATGCCGCTAAGGGTCACAGTGTCCCCTGGAGCACATTGGCGTGTCAATTCACCACGACAGTGAACAGTAATTGATCGAGGAACATGTCCAACGGGAACGTGTAGAGGCAACTCCTGTACTCTCAACTCTTGGTACTTAACAAACTTTGATCCACGCGTCTGAGCAAATAATCGGCCGCCCATCTTGTTGGCATTACATCGTTTCGAAGTACATTTTGAAAGTGGCAGGAAGTTTTTTTTTCGTGAAACATCATCATATACTTCACACCCACAAGTCTCACAGGTGTAAGTTACCACTTCAACTAACGGTTTGACGTCTGAAGTACGTGTCACAATCCCACAAACTTTCACCAAACGCCCTATATCACACGCGCGCAACCCACGCAGTGCACCAGCAGGACTGCTCGCAGTTGGCAGTAGGCGAGTTTCATGTCTTCTTAATAGGGCAGTGGGGAATTCATCCACTGTAGATAGTCGATTACTCTCGAGAAACTCGCCACGTTCTGACGCAATAGAATTTCGCTCACCGGACGCCTGCATCACTGCCATCTGATGTTTTCGTTGCCTTTGAAGTTCATCGAAAACGTCCACACGTTCGGGGGAAGCTGAATCCATTTGTTGGAGCATCTCAGTTGCGATTCCATCAAATATGTTGACATAGCGTTTGGCATTTTTAACCACGCCGTGCACGAGGTCCTGCGAAAGTGACTCAAACAAGGAGTGTCGATGGGGCGGGGGATTGGGGAGATGGGATGCCGCACCCCAACATCGTCTTTTAAGTACTGGATTAAATCATCAAGTTCTATGATAAGCACACGACTCTGGCGCAAATTAATGGCGTGTAGCGCTTGAATATACTTGTCTTGCTTGCTTTGTGGAAGGGATTTATCGCAAAAGCGAGAAAGAAAATTTCGCAGCGTATTGGTCTCCACGTCCATGATCAAGGATTATTTGAATTCACGCTTGAGCTCGAGATTAGACAAGGAGTACTAGCAGGAGCTCCAGGAGGCGCCGGCGGTCGACCATGTTAGAATCCGAGTATGCTAGTATGAAGCACCAGCATAGTATAGCATGAGCATAGCCAGTATAAGGCAGACTTAGCATAGCCAGCATAGGCCAGTATGAGCGTCCCAGCATAGGGAGGATAGCATAGTCCCGAGTTAGGGTAGCATAGCCCCGGGCCAAGGAGCGGAATGTAGGCTCCCTAGGCAGCTGGCTTATCGCCAAGCGCACTTTGATTGTGCTTAATCACACTCGCGTTCTGGCCTCGATAGTCGCCGTTTATCAGTCGACTGCCGAACTGAAATGTTGGCAAAATTGTTGAATTATCGCCCCCGCCAGGCGCGCTCTTTGAGTAAGCGCGCTAATCGTATCGTGTGAGACACTCTTCAGGGTGTGGGGTCGCCGGTTCGGGTTGGAGGTCGTAATTGAATGTTCTACAAAGCGCTTACTTGAAGGGAAGCATCACCTTGGGTTATTCGTTTTCAGAGTTTGTTTTTGGCCTTGCCAATGCGCTCTAGATTATGTCTGTTATGGCTAACTAGGAAATAAATAGAAATAATAAGTAGTACAAGCGTGGCGTTATGTCATGGAACGAATTGGCAAAAGACATGACAATCATAATACCTCTTCGGGAGATAGAGGTGGTGTGCCCTCAATCCAATGTAGACTACGCGCGGCACGAAATGAACTGTTTCGGCGTCTGAGCAAAGGTGTGAAGGGTAACGACATCATCCTCTCCAAATTGTCGACTGACGGAAAATGGGTGGCCCTATTCGATGGACCAACAAAGCAACTGGACATCACTTGGATCACCTCGATGAATTCGAAGCCGCTGCTGAGCGAAGTTTATCGTGTTCAGAGCACGGGGCCAGGGTCTGCATTGCTGCGTGATGTCGCATGGCTTAGTGACCCAGAAGCACCACAAGTCATAGAAGTTGCACCGAGGGAGGTCGTGCTCGGATGGCCGGAAATCGATGGCCGCCAAGCGGGACTGCTACGGAGGGAGATGGCCCAGGGCGGCGCTGCATTTCAAGTCGAGGTGTGCGAAGGACCAGTTTGGCAACCAGCGAGAGTGCAACAGCGCCGAATTCTCTTGGCTGCCAAAGCGGCCGAAGATTTAACTAGGGGGGGGGGTAGGTCTACTTCAGCAGACGATGACCCTGTTCCGATGGATGGTCAGGGAGCATTTATGGCCCTCGAGGCAGTAGACGGTGTTGGTGGGGCACGTATTGTAGGTCTTCTGCCCGCAACTTGGTACCACATGCGCCTTCGGGTGACCTACGACGGATGCTCCGCTGCCGTGGGGCCGCCAGTCGCTGTCGCTACGAAATGTGGTCCGCCTGACACACCGATTCCACGACCCCAGGTTGTCGAGGAGCTTGTTGATCCTGGTAGCAATTCGACGGACGTCCTCTCGCTGGTGTCCCCACCAGCTGCGGCTCGCACACTAGGATGTTTAATTCACGACATTTCACCCACCACAATGGCTTCTTCTAGCGTTGGCCATCGCCTCAGAGTTTCGTGGGTTCGACCACGGACGAACGGATACCCAATTCAGTACTACATACTTCAACAGAGGGAGCTAGTCTTACCCCCGGTCTCGTCCGCAAAAAATAGGCGGCGGGTTGATGAGCGCACAATCCGTACTCTGCTCCATCCTTATTCCATGAATGATCCGCAAGTTACAGGGGAACCACTGGGACAGAGAGCGAAAAGCTCGACATCAAAATGGACATCGTGGCGTGAGGTTCATGCCAACTTGCTCCCAGAGAGTCTCGTGCGCGCTCCGACACGATGCCCAGCCTCCATCACAGCTGCGCGTCATGTGCTGGGACTAAGCTCTTCCTCGAATATCTCAGCAGCCTTTTCCTCGGCAGATATGCTCCACAGGGGCACTGAACCACCACCACGATTCATCGCTATCGAGTTTAGAGTTGCTGCCGTCAATGCACTGGGAGCGTCGAAATTTTCTCAGGTCACACGTGTAACTGAATTAGAGTGCCCGACATCCTTTCTACCCTCCGTTCGCAGCAACGAAGGCCCCAGTCATGATTCCCAATCTTCAGATCGGCACAAAAGCAGGCGGGTTTACTCTTCTGTGCTCGAAGCTGAGCTCGAGGAGCTGGCTTCGGCCCTAGAGTTTCCAGTTTCCCTTGGTCTAGTAAAAGATGCCCTCGATGCCACACGTGGAAACTGCAGCTCACTCTTGAAGAGGACACATCCCCCCGTTTGCCGCAAAGAACAACCAAAGCAACGAACACTGCCATCGAAGACAAACCTGGGACTGTACTCCCCAGCACAGCGCATGGTCATGGATGATATAATTGGACGGCCGAAGTGAAGGAACTGGCGTGCACTTAGAGACAAGTCTACTTTTTGGCAACTTTTTAGCACACATGGATACTACACAGAGCTACTCAGGTAGGATTCGGTGGGCTATCTTGCGCCGGGCAGGCACAGCGCAATCACTGCGCGAAACAGCCAGTGCGTAGGGCTATCCTTCATTACTCGGGGGGGGGGGCTCGTCGCCCGTGTGCGCGGGCCATCGCTGTTGGGTTTGCTCTGGGCATTCTGGGTCGATGTCTATTGTGGCTGGAAAATGGTGGTATGGGGATCGCCGCGTTGAGTGGGTTTCCCGTGTCCACAGGGGCAGCTCGAGTATGTTCTGTCTAAAATCGAGCATAAATTCGCGAAACTGGAGTGGTTACCACTCACTTATATATATCGGTACAGTAGTTTTCTATAGCGGCATCGGTAAAGTCAGCCGCTAAAGTCAGCGCACTCAGGAAAGTACTCAGGGCCATTGGCACTGGCAGAGTAAGCTGGGGGATAGCTTATGCCCTCTAAGCGGAATGGAATAGGGCCGCCTAGACATCGCCAGTGCCGGGGCGTCGCCTGGGCATCGCCGTGGCTGTGCTTTCACGGCGGGCAGGCGCACTTATCCGAGCACGATACCCTCATACTTCTGCTGGAACCACTTGATGGCGTCTTCTTTTTGAATCTTGTGTTTGATGCCGACTTTACCTTGGCGAGCTTTGCGGCGCGCGACACGGAACCCAGGACGCTCCAGGCAGACATAAAAGTCCATGCCGTAGATTCCGGTCGTCGGATCGTACTTGATACCAAGGTCGATGTGCTCGGTGATACCGAATCCAAAGTTGCCCGTGATCGAAAAGTTCTTGCGATTAAGCTCGTACTCCTTGACCTTCAGACCACGCTCAAGAATTTCCATTGCTTTCTCGCCGCGAACCTATCTGAGAGAGCTCAGAGTTAATTTATTGCGTCCATCCGGGATGCTTAGCCGTGCACCGGGATGCGCAGTGACATGTACAGCAATCTTCTCGTTCCGCCGAATCGAGAAGCCGCGACAAGTGTAGCGAGCTGTGCTATCATTGATAAATACGGGGCATAATACGGGATAAACGTGCCTTTCGAGTATACGGGTTCTTGCCCGGTGAGTTGTTCGAGCACGCGCGCCGCGCGTGTCAAGCGGTCGCCCGACTCACCCACGCAACAGTTCAAAATGAGCTTGCTTACCTGTGAGAAGGCGGTCATGGAAATCAGATCAAGGCACGGGTATCGCCTTAATCTCGCGCATCTTATTCTCGGCCATGTTTGCTGGATCGCCGAAACAAGGGCGATCAATTGCAGGTAGTGGACCGTCGCCTAAAATGTCCGTCCACATGGCCTTCGTACCAAGGGCCATCATCAACCAGCGAGGCGTCGGACTTGCCTGCTGCGAAGTCTTCGATCCCTCGCCTCGCTCGACCCGCTTCCCGCCACAGCGAACCGTCTGCAAACCCCAACTTGTTGAACGCCCTGGCAACCTTGGCTGCTTGGCGATTAGAGCTGTTTAAGTGAAGTTCATTATCTTGGAAGGGATAGCAACAGACCCTAAGACACGCAGCAAGCCGTCGCTGGTCCTCGTTCCTGTCGCCGCTGAGCAGCTTCGGTCTGCGGGCCTGCTCCTTGTAGAGCGAATACTGCCCTTGGGGAGTCTTTTCCCAGTCCCTGACACTGGCAGAGATGGGGGTGCCAGAGGAAAAAGTCGCCGAGCTGCCCCATTAGGCCTTGGCACGCCCGCTGAAGCGCAGGCTCGATGTCCTAGGCAGACTTAGCATAGCCAGCATCAGAGAGGTTCCCCCAACGTTCCCCCAGCCGGGGAGTTTCACCTGACTTGCAGTCAGGCATTTTTGGACGCCGTCGCCAGCCGAGAGCCGCAGGGCAAGCCGGCCCAGCTACGCAACCGGAAAAACAGCGCGCTGTGCGTGTGCAGGTCGGGTTCGAGACCAGGTTCGCGTGCTCACCCGACTCTCACCCAGCTCCCGGTCGTGGCCCGTCGCCACGCCCGACTCGCTGCGGGGGAGCAGAGAGGTTCCCCAAACGTTCCCCCAGCCGGGGAGTTTCACCTGACTTGCAGTCAGGCATTTTCGCGCTACAGAGAGCGTTTAGCGCATAGGAGATGGTAACATTTCCCAACCACCTAGGAGGCGGTTCACTGAGCATAGGCCAGTATGAGCGTCCCGGGGCCCAGCATAGGGAGGATAGCATAGTCCCGAGTTAGGGTAGTATAGCCCAAGGAGCGGAATGTAGGCTCCCTAGGTAGCTGGCTTATCGCCAAGCGCACTTTGATTGTGCTTAATCACACTCGCGTTCTAAGGGCGATATTCGCCGCTTTATCAGAACTAATAGGGGCTCTGACCACGGTCGACCCCCCCCACAAGTACGAAACAATTGCTAACGATACCGGGTGGTCCCGGGGGCGGTCACGACGCGTCCGCCCCAGTCCGGGGACGTCCGCGAGGGACGGCGTCGGCCAGGGGCTCGGATGGGACGGCGTCGGTGGTGTGGCGCGCGCGCGCGAAACGACGCCCGCGGGCGAAACGCGCGCGAAAAGCGGACTCAGTGCGCCGCCGCGGTCGTGATCGCGCGCTCGGCGGCCGAGGTGATCGTGTACGTCGCCCGAGTCGAGCTTTCGGAGAACGCTCCTGCCGTTCGCGCGGTAGATGCGGTCGCCGACGGTGAAGCGGCGCGTGTCCGCGCCCAGAGGCGCACCAGGACGACGGGGTCCCCGGGGCGGTACTCCTCGTTGTCGTGAATCCGCGTCGCGCGGTCGTCCGCGACGACGTAGCCCTTCCCGCCGCTCCCGCGCTGCTCCATGACGCGCGCGAGCAAAAAGGCGTGCGTGCTGCCGCCGCCCTCGCGCTGCGTGCGCCGGTAGTCGCCCGTCTCCAGCGCCACGAAGTCGCCGACGTTCAGCGACTCCGCGAGCGTCCACCGACGGCCCCCAACTAAGGGCTGCCCCGCGGCGTCAACGACGACGGGCTGCCCGTAGAACCGGCCACGTTCGCGGCGCACCTTCGGCTGTGCGCGAAGAAGTAGAGAGTGCGCGCCATGGTCCAAAAACCATGATCAGCAGACCATGCAAACGACGCTATCGACACCGATGTCGATTTCGAGCGGCTGTATCTGCGCCAATTGATCTGCGCCGAAATCGACCGATGGTCGATTTCAGGCGAAGCGCTGATTGGCTACGCAATGGTTCCAGCGCTTCTCGCCGCTGGAGGCGGCCAGGACCGCCCCCCGCGGGCGCGCCCCCGCGCCACCCCCGCCCCAGGGGGGCCTGGGACACGTCCGGCCAGGCGCCGGGGCCGAAGACGTCAACCCTGAATTAACCGGAGTTTGCAGGGGGAGTCGACCGCGACCCTAGCCTGCGCCAGTATTGTACTGTACCCATAAGGCGATACACGTGGGTGAATCAAAACTGCGGGACGTTTTCCACTCGTAAATACTTTTCTCTTCATCTGGAGTCACCTTACTATTTTTTACGCCAGAGCTTGTGTCCGAGAGTCGAAGAGTTAACATAGCTTCCTGCGTCGCTCTATTCTATGCTAGGCGGGGGTGGTTGAGAAACGCTGCACCATGCCACTCCGGTGAGATTTCGCCTTAACATCCATTGAACGCAGTGCCGTCGACCGTAGCCTGGAGATCAAGAAGAAATTATCAGCGAGGTAGGCAATTCATACATGATCTTGACTTCAAATCAGATCGTGTATCTAACAGGTCAGATCGGGTCAAATGCGTGGATTTGCATCCGCATGAACCATGGGTGCTCTCAGCCTTGTGTCTGGCAGTGTGCTGTTCGAGGCGGAGTATTTTGCATTGTACGATTGTAGGTACTCGGGGAACATTTTCCTCTGGGAAATAGAGACCAGCTCCCTCATAAAGTCATGGGAGGTCTGCGAGTTGCCCGTTCGCTCCTGCAAGTTTATTGCGCGTCGGTCACAATTTATCTGTGCATCCGGTGGGTGACTGCCACAGAGTGATTTTTTGCATGAGACATGTAATTATCAGATGATATGCGGCTGCGTGTCTACAATTACAACACAATGGAAAAGATCAAGGACTTGGAGGCACATGCAGACTATATTCGTTTTGTAGAAATTCATCCTATCATGCCGTACATATTGTCATCATCGGATGACATGTCAATGAAGCTTTGGAATTGGGAGCAAAATTGGGAGTGTGCTTCGACATTTGAAGGCCATGCACACTACGTGATGATGTGTAAATTCAACCCAAAGGACACCAACACGTTCGCTTCTGCATCCCTGGACAGGACTATTAAGGCAAGTTATGCCAATGTTTTACAGACACGGATAATGTGGTTTTATACGACTCAGGTTTGGGGCCTGGGAGCACAACAGCCACATTTCTCCCTGGAAGGGCATGATCGAGGTGTGAATTGCCTCGATTATTACCCAGGAGGTATGCCCAGAGCTTGCTTTGCCAGCAAAGTTTGAATGCGTGTCGATCGCAATATCTCCAGGTGACAAACCGTATTTGCTTACGGGGGCGGATGACAAGACCATAAAGATCTGGGATTACCAGACGAAGGCCTGTCAGGGCGACCGGGTCTCAAAGTCGCAGCTTTTGAAATAGTTTGCATATCTCTCTCTCTCTCTCAGGTATCCAGACACTTGAAGGGCATTCAAACAATGTATGTTCGGTCTTATTTCACCCTCGCCTTCCGGTGCTAGTCTCAGCATCAGAGGATGGGACCGTTCGTATTTGGCATGCCACGACATACCGTGCAGAAACAACATTAAATTATGGGCTAGAACGCGCATGGTCAATAGCTGCTGCGAAAGAATCAAATGGCCTAGCTATTGGCTATGACGAAGGCACGATACTTATAAAGCTTGGTCATGACGCTCCGGTAGCTTCACTGGACACGTATTCGCGGTGCCTCATCAAGCGCCTACCATTACAGTAGTATTGAATTTGTGCGATTCAGGCACACTGGAAAATTAGTATGGGCGAACAATAACGACATTCAGTCGGCTTCCCTGAAGGGTCTGACTGCTGACTTTTTGGATGGTAGGCATCTGCGTTGGACAAGAATGAACAACACTTTAAAGTACTCAGTCACCAGACACCATCTTTGTTCAGGCGAAAAGCTAAGTTTGGCCGTGAAAGATATGGGATCGTGCGAAATATTCCCGCAAGTTGTTCAGCACAACTGCAACGGACGCTTTCTTGTTGTCTGCGGCGACGGCGAATACATCATATACACATCCCAGGCCCTACGGAACAAGGCATTTGGTCAGGCTCTTGATTTTGCGTGGTCTGCCGTGCTCAAACGTGTCTCCAGTATCCATTCACATTTTCCCTCACAATTTTTGCCAGGTTGGAACGGGTGACTTTGCCATTCGCGAATCGTTGTCGCGTGTAAAGATCTTCAAGAACTTTAAAGAGCATAGAATCATCAAAGCCCCTATGTCATCATCAGAAGGCTTATTCGGGGGTGCCTGCCTTGCGGTTAGGGGTCCAGATTGTATTTGCTTCTTTGACTGGGATGAAGGTGCTTTCCTATGCAAGATCGACGTGCTTCCATCTGCAACCTCCAGAGACAAATATTCAATAACATGCACCTTGTATTATTTGACCCACAGGCAGTCTATTGGAACGATACCAAAGAGCTTGTACTCCTTGTTTGCGAAGACCTCGCTTTTGTGCTCAAGTATGAAAAAGATGCCGTGGACAACGCTATTTCTGAAGGCGCTGTCTCTCCAGAAGTTGGCGTTCCTGGCGCGTGTGAATCGGAGTATATATTTATCTATCTATCTATTTATCTATCTATCTATCTATAATGTTAATCAAGCTACATATGTAACTTTCATCAACATTAATCAAGCTGTTCTTCGCTATTTCAAGGCTAGCATCCAATAGGTTCGAACCAGAACACGAAATATCCGGCAAGGTTGAAAAGGGACAATGGGTGGGAGATTGTTTTGTTTTTTCAAATGGTGCTGGGCGACTTAACTACTTTGTGGGGGGGAATACTATGACTCTAGCACACCTCGACCAGCAGAGCACGGGGCCTCTTTTCATGTTAGGTTACTTGCCAAAGGAAGATAAAGTTTATTTCATGGACCGTTCTCGAAATGTCGTTTCCTACCGGGCACTTTTAGCTGTACTTCAGTATCAGACTGCAGTTGTCCGTCGCGATTTCGACTCTGCAAACACCCTCTTACCCGCAATCCCCGAATCAGAACATTCATCAGTCGCGAGATTTCTTGAAGCGCAGGGCTACAAAGATGTCGCGCTTCAAGTCTCAAAGGATATTGATCACCAATTTGATCTTGCGTTAGAGTTGGGAAGGCTAGATATAGCAACTTCACTCCTTGATGATGCTCCAGCAAATTCTAAGGACACAACAGAATCAACAACGAGGTGGAAGCGCCTAGGCGATCTTGCCTTGGCTAGTTGTGATATGGCACTTGCAGAACGTTGTGCTACGAATTCTAAGGATCTTGCGGGTCTACTCATGTTGTACACCGCGACTGGTGACCGTTTTGGTGTGTTGAAATTGGCAGAGGATGCGGTGGCTCAAGGCAAGTTAAATATAGCATTTGTTTCGTTTTTTATTCTTGGGGAGGTCGAAAAGTGCTTTGAGCTGTTAATAGACACCGATAGAATCCCCGAAGCTACACTGTTGGCTCGAACGTACCTTCCGTCGCATATTTCTCGCTCGGTGTCGCTATGGCGTGAGGATCTCAAGCAAGTGTCAGAGCGTGCAGCTGCCGCCCTTGCTGATCCTGCAGAATACCCTAACTTATTTCCCGACATTGATTGGGCGCTCAAAGTAGAAGATGTGTTCAAACAGAATCGAAGCAAGGTGGTGCCCGCTTCTGAGTATCCTACTGCGAAAGAAGATCTCGACCTTGATCTCATTGCTCTTGTTAAAGAACAACACAACACTAGCTCCAAACCGCATTTGGAACCGGTAGGGCACGATATGCCGGAAGCACCTTCCGCTGAAGTCTTGGTTGATCGTAGCCAGCTAAATCAGATCCCGTCAGCTCAGGCTGGAGACAAAATAGTAGTATCGCATGTAACAGAATCCAGGCCTGTCGACGGTGTAAACAGCGGACCAGAGTTTAGCATGACCGATGAAGCCGATGCAATCCTAAATGATGATTTTGGTGATGATGATGACTGGTGAAAACTAAATTAAAGGAAATCGCACCAGTTGTGGAGGAGTAATTGCGACCATTTCCGTGACTAGACCAAGCTTTAACCTCGCAGACGCGGCTAAATCAAGGGCGTAGGCCCAATTGAAGGCAGCACCTGGCGCTGCCGAGCTAAGCGATACCAATGACAGCGACGCTATAACACGACTCGAGAATAAATAGGTGGCTTGGGAGTGGAGTTTGCACCGTGTGCCTTGAATGTAGAGTCAGAGTAGAATTCGGAAAGTGGGAAATTCGACGCGGAGATTTGAGGGTCCGGCCGTTGGCCATGCGCCTACGCATGGCGGAGATTATTGCCAAGTCTGAATAAAGACTGAATCGGACGCGGGGGTGCTGGAGCGGGATGTTCACGTTGGCGATTTGAATGCGGCTGGAAATGGACATGAGAAACGCAGCGGGACTAGCGGAAGTTAGCTCGCGCTCCCCCTGCGCCCC
>NW_008705580.1:633683-635228 GCF_000186865.1 Aureococcus anophagefferens
ACTCTAACCCTAGCGTCTAACCCTGGACACGATAAACCAAACGAAGCTGAGTTCGCGGCTCCCCCCCTCTAGTCGCCCTCTAGGTTCCACTTTACTTAAAAACCTGCGACGGTCCAGGGGCAGGTTTTTCGGGTTTTACTGTGACGGTGATTTGCGGCCGGCGAGTTTACTGCCGGGCCGGTTTTCCGGCGGCCGAAAGGCCCTTCAAGCCGTGGCGTCCCGCGTACTACGCGGCGCACGTGACGCGCGGAAACGACCGAAATAAACTCTGCTTCATTGGCGCGGATATTACGGCGCTTCGCGGTTCCTCCTGCGAGGACGGCGCTGGTGTGTTAGGGGTTTGACAGCCAATTTATCGTGCTTCACTTCAAGTTGAGGTCAACTTTACTTCAATTTACCACGGAAATTCGCCGATTTCGCGCACCTAGCGGCGCCGGCAAATCGAGTTCCGGCAAACGAAAAACCTGCGACGCCTCCGGCAACGCAAGTAAACCTGCACCTGCCGGCGAATTACGGCAGTAAAGTGGAACCTAGGTCGCCCTTCAAGCCTTAAGTGCCTCGCGCCTGGTGCTATCTCTGTCGGGGGAGCCCGTAGGGTCCGTGGGGCGCTTCCGTGGGCCGGTCGCGGCGGCTTATACTGAGCCTACTGAGTCGACTCAGTCTCAGTATGGGGGCGGCTGCGGATCGCTGGATTTCCCGGGGATCATCGACACAACAATCACAGTTAGCCTACCCTGGGAGACGTGGTGGGCGGAGGCGTCCATATTCGGGGTCACAGTGCCTGCGCGCGACGATCGTGGCGATGCGACCCCTCACCCTCACCGCCGGCGCACACACTATGGGCGCGCGCGTCCAGCCCCGTGATCTTCAGACTTAAGATATGGCAGGCCCCATGTCACCCCTCTCCAGGGTGGAAAGCAAAACTTTTTGAGGCGCCAGCCGCGCGGTGGGGACTATCTGCGTTAAGCTAGCCGCGCCGGGATATTAGTCACTGACGGTCGGGTCGAGTGGGGCCTAAAGGGAGGCTAGAGACCGGAAAAAAATTCCGCGCGCGTCTACCCCCTTCTGGGTGTAGCTTGTGTGCCGGCAGATCTGGCGAAGCGAAGTGTGCCGGCACACCCAGAAATAGCGTTTTGTCGGTGTGCCGGCACGTTTGGTCGGGCCCCAAGTCGACGGGGCCGGGGCCTGGGCGTTTGCCGGCACAGCGGGAACACATTCTAACCCTCGGACGCTGAATTGATTCGCTTGAAGCGCCCCTGTGCACGTTATGGCTGCGACCGGCCCCGGGGGCGGGCCCGGAGTTTGAACACCATGCCATGGTACAGTGCGTCTCAGCGTCATGACATCGTGCGCGCGTCGCGTTACATAGTGTTCCGGTCGCGATCTTCGCGTCCGACGGGGCAGCCCCTGGGTCGATGGTCGTTTCGTGTGGTTTATGTGCGAATTCGTCCTTTCGGACGGAATAAAATGCTACGTCCGGACATCCATTTTTCTTGATTGTGGGTTCGCTTCCACGCGCGCGTGACGACGACGACGACGACGACG
>NW_008705580.1:635801-645111 GCF_000186865.1 Aureococcus anophagefferens
TCAGTCGCAGGGCGACCGTAGAGAGGTGATGAGCTGCCCCATGCTATCACGGTGTATGAACCCGGGGATGCAAAAATAGAGTGGGGGCGCGCCCCGCAGTCGCAATGATCGACAGTCTCGCCGCGGAAGGCCGCCAGCAGGAATTTTTGCGCTCCCGAACCCCGTCGTCGCTGTCCGGCGCAGCACGCGCGCTTTTCGTGCACCACCTAGCGCAAAAACGGCGCGGCGCTGGCGCATCGCATCATCTCAGCGTTATCCGTCGGTCGAAACGATGCAGTTTTGTACGATTTCGATGAAGTTTCCGATTACTACTTCAATAAATCAACCCAAACGCTTTGCTTTACTACGAGCCGGGGTCCTCACACTTAATTCACCGGCCGCGGTGAGCTTACGGCGCCCGCCGTCGGAAGCGGCTCCTGTTGAAAGTAAGCAAAATCTTACCGATGGCGACGCGCGGTGGAAAATTCCAGAGTGCTGGCGGGACGAAAGCCATGAATCTCACAGAAAAATGCTCGCACTTAATTCGAAGGCCTGCCCCACGCGATCAAACGCGTCGGTTTCTGAGGGGTGGGAACAACCCGGGTCAAAGTGTCCTATCCGCCTCCCCCATGCTCAGGTCGACTCCTTGCTGTCTCTCTCTCTCTCTCTATCTCTCTATCTCAATATTATTATATCATTCTATTTCTTGTATCATTCCTCATATTGCGCGTTTAATCCTCCAAGCAGTGTGATCTGGAAGAGTGAAAATTGATCTAAATGTCAGATGAAGAAGATAGCGATTGGTACGACATTTTGTTTCACCCTACTCAATACCGGTCATGGCATAGGATTTTTGATTACATTTTACACTTTCTCAAATCAGCGGAGTGGGATGCAGCAGTGATGGGGTTTATAGACAACAATTGCGCGGTTTTTGTCAACGATGAAGAGAATAAATTTGAATATTCACAAATACATCGCGCCTTCGTGGATGAAATTGAGGCGTTGATAGATGCACAACTTGACAAGGTTGGTATCAGCAATGATCTCTTAGTTGCTGCTTGCAAGCATGCTCGACACAATCGTGAGATCAATCGCGAGGTGCCCCTGATTGCGTGTACTATCGCAAAACAAGTCATATCAATGCAGGTATATGAACAGATGATCGCAATGGATGACTTTCTTACGTTTAAAAAGCTAATGGTGAAGCGAAATGTGGAACTTGGATATGAAGCTCTGAAGGCGTTACATAAGGATCAAGTGCCAATAATTGCCCCAGAAAGCGAAGAAGAAGCGGAAGCACAGTTTCAACGGGCTGTCAAGGAATCAGAAGATACCACCTTCGCTGAAATAAAAGAATCCGAGACCGAGAGTCAGATCAACTCTTCCGTCAAGGGGCACTTATTTGACAAAGAATTGTGTGATGCTATGGACCAGAATTTGATGGAGATAGAGGCTCTTCACAAACGAGAAGAAATAGAGCAACTGGAACTTGAACAGGTGTTTGGGATGCTGCTTATTTGGCCCCCTAAATATTGTTTGCAGGCAATTGCTGAGTCTCTTGCAACTGAAAAGGAGCGGATGAAAGCTCTGAGGAATGAAATTGAAGCGGATGCATCCCCGAATCAACGTGATGAGCCCTGCGAGTACAACTCAGATTACACATGCAATAAATGTGAATCCACAAGGAAGTCCCCTGTTCCTTCAGATGAAGTGGTCGGACTGTCCATCGTTGCCGAGTCAAAATTGAGTGAAATAGTTTCTCCACGACCAAGCTTGAATGCGCCTATCGAACGCTTTCATGCAAGTCTGCAGGACAAGTGCGTGCGCCAACCCTATGATGTCTTGATTTATACGAAACTTGACAGGATTGGTAGCTCGGGGGATAATCGAATGAAGGCAAAACAAATCCAGATTGAAATGCACGAGAAGCGCCGGCGTGTTGCGGAAGCTGCGTTCAATCGAAATCAAGAAATTTTACGTGAGCGTAGACTGCAAGAACGTGAAATTCAAGGTCAGGCCGGCGTCACTGCTGCGGATATGCTAAGGAGGGAACTCCGGCTGAAGGAACAGCGAGATCGAATCATAGCAAAGAAAAACGCAGAGCGTCAACAGAGACTGACCAAAGGAAGTCAAGACACTCATGTTGAACAGGGTATGCCATCAGGCCTAAAGTCGAGTGTTAAGAAAACAGCTGATGAAGATGAATCGTCGGTCCTAGAAGCTCGGCGGTCGATGATGCGCACAGCTCTAGCACGGCGCATGAAACAAGATCTTCTTGAATCAGAAGAGGAACGACTACAGAAACTGCAGTCAGAGCAATTCACCGAACTTGATCACAAGCTGCGTCTCGTGGAACGGCTTCGTGATGAAAACCGAGTAAAAGAAATGCAGTTGGCAGATGCTATTGAGGCGCAACAGACTCAACGCTTCAAAAATATCCAGGTCTCTGCAGCAAAATTAACAAAACACCATAGCTGAAAGAAGGCGCGGTTTGGTGCCATCGATACCAATTCCGCGACAAGTTTCCAGCACAAAAATCGCGTAGATAGTATGAGCAGTGTGACACGGGGGTGGACTCATCAACGTTAAATTACGCTTCTTTTGCGGAGCTTGTTGTGCTACAATCCGGCGCTCAAAGGCAAATATCTCTTGCTAGCTAGCCCTACTTTCGGAAGGGAGCGGCTATCGCAAGGCTGGTCAATATTCAGTCCGCAAAATTTGCGTTATGCTGATGTGTGGCATATCCTTGACGCCACTCGCCAGAGTGGTACAACTGTGTGACAGCCTTGGGCTAGGGATGTGTGCGCAAGGTAGAATGCAAATGAGGTCGCTGTGCCGGTAGGCGCGCCGACACAGAGACGGCCTCCCCGGAGTGTGCCGGCACAGTCGAATCCGGCTTGCGCCGGCACACGACGCAAACGCGCCTGTGCTAGTTTGGGGCTTCTAGAGCGGCTAGTTAGGAGCTAGTTACTTCTCCTGCGTGGGGCCCGCGGTTTGCGCGGCTTTGCGCTTCTTTCTAGGCTTCTTCTTTGCAGGTGCGTCGTGTAAGGGCAGTCCATATCCTTGGACCCATACTTGCTGTTTATCGGCCCACAAGACTGTTGGACAAGCCTGGCTGGAGATTACGAACGGCCAAGTGGACGGAAACTGTCAATCTGCGATGGACCATAAATGCGAGGTAGAGCTAGGGCGTACGATCCTCGAGGCCCGTGCCCGCGAGCTACGTCGTGAAGCGCGGAAGCAAGCGTGTCAACGCGCGTTTCTGCGAGAAGAACGAAAGACTGCCACGAAAGCTGAGGGGAGCATCGATTCTGACAACAAGGCGCTAAAACATCGTCTTAGGGAGAACTGGTTCCCCGAGGAACATTTGACGCATGCATCAATGCCTCGACTGCGTCTGAACGTTGGAGGGGAGATATTTGAACTAAGCAAGAAGCTTTTAGTGTCAGATCCCGACTCACTTTTGGCAGCTCTCAACTCAATAGATTGTCCTCTATTTACTTCCAATGGTTTTGATCGAGCAAAAATTGCATACATCGACCGCGATTGGTGGATATTCAGATACGTACTTATTTTCCTGAGGGATGGAATCTTACCAAAAAATCACATTGTTGTGATGAATCTCTACAAAGAGGCAGAATTCTGGCGTCTTTCTTCGCTTCGGCGAGCCATAGAAGAGATCCACCTCAACGTGTTTCGGAACTGCGACTCTGTCGGTGATCTTGTTAAGCGAGTCGACACTAATTTTTGGATAACTCGTCCTAATTGGTGGGAGTCTCAGCCAAGCGCCAGCAAGAACGAAAATAAAGGAAGAAGCGATTGGTGGCTAGGTGAAGATTGGAGGGGGGTGAGGCTTGGTCCCCTTTCTACTCACCCAGAGAAAGTCCTAGCCACAAAAGACGACGTCAAGGTCGACGCGAATGTTTATGCCATGATGTCAAGCACTTGGAGCTACACGTGAGGTATTTGCGCATTTCCCGATGCTGTGGGTTTTCAAGTGGAGAACACAAGCCGCCACATTCACGGAAGAGATTCATTTCTCCGAGGTTGCTTAGAACGCACTTTGAATGAGGCAACAATTCGCACTTCAGAGGTATACCCTATCCTCCTCCGTCCCCCGGCCGCTGAAGTGGCTGCGCCCTACAAGTGCGGCCCGCTGGCCCCCGTTCCTGGTATTTACAACCAATCGATCCCAGCCCCCCCTCGTGGAGGAAGTTTCAAGTTAGGTTCCAAGGGGGTCGTGAGACGAACTACTTCAACTACTTCAACTTATAGTTATTTATTTTCCCATACATTTGAGAATGAAATTCGCACGCAATACAATACAACAGGGGCAGTAGGTTTTAGCGTAACAGAACCAACATCTATTCCTCCATTAGTAACAAGAGGTTCTCCCAACGACCCCTCAACACCCGTTGAAGGCTCTAATTTTATGTGGAAAGGATGACCAGAAGCATTCATATTGAATACAATAACATCACCAACCGCAAATTCAAGATCTGGATTAGGAACAGTTCCAATAGAATAAACTTTATGTTGGTTTCCATTATTATCATTTGTGATTGCTGTGATGTTGATAGTGTGACTAGTTCCAACAACTTCTAGAGAGATAGAGAGATTTCTATCTTCATCTTCAGTGAACTGCATCTTGATGTTGCAGTGCACCTTACCCCACTGCGCTCCTACTAGTTTAATACGAAGTCAAAGTTGCACTATGAAATCTCGGGACGGAGTTGCGCCAAGATTGTTGCATTTTAACCTTCCTCAGCCACATATTACGATAACCTCGCTGGCAGTTTGTCTTTGCGGCACCGTGCCCGAGTGGTACCGGCCGCGGTTGCTCATCTTAGGTTCTAAGGGGGTTTAATACGAAGTCAGAGTTGCGCTATGGTTTCGGAGGTCCCGTTTTCTGATGATCGGGCTACGATTTAATCTAAGAGCGACCTGCGCGGTCCCCGTACTGCCAGATGGCGCATGATTTAATATGCCATCATCGTGTTTTTGGACCAACCATGGCCATTGAAAAACAGAATCATGCAGTCAAGGTATCTTCTGCGACCACGGTTTTCTGGGCGTCCGATGCAGCGGTTCCAGGACTTGGCGCGGCGCTCGGTCTGTGGACCATGCCGCGCCTCGGGCCCGACTGCGAGTCGCTCGGGAAAGACCACCGGTCGATGGCGAGCAACTTGGTTCGCGTCGGGGCAGCCCGTGGATGACGAGAACGGCCGTTAACGATGGTGGGCGACCGACGAGGGGCCCAACTTAGTTCCAGAGGTCGAGCGGTGCGCTAGACCCTGGGTAAGCCACCCCTGGAATGTTTTCCCGGAGGTCTCTGCTTAGCACTGGCGCACCGAACGTCTCATTCATTGCGCGGTGAGCACCGTGTCACCCGCGGCGCCGCGCGCCCGTCGGAGGCGCTGAGATGATCTCGATCAAATCGACTCGAGCCGAGGAGCTGTCGCGAGAGCATCTGGTGGCCCCCATGACGAACGATTCCCGACGCTCTGTGGCTCGAAAGCGACCCGAAATTGGGTCGGGGGACGCTGCCGAGCCTCACTGCACCCCCTGAAGCTGCCCGTTTGCGCCACCTCGCAATCGTTTGGATGTCGCGTCTTCGCAGGTGCCTCGCCCACATGTTTGCGGACCTCGAAGCCACTGGGATCGTTGCACGTCCCTTCATATTCGCGGAGCTCTGGACGTCCAACAGTTCACCAAGCATCTCGTCGGTCGAGCGCAGCGATGCGGAGATGCGATGCGGACCGGGCTGTCGAGGTATCGTTGTCGTCAATGTTGACGAAATTCAATGGCTATGGTTGATTTAAAATGGAATTAAATCGGCGCGCAGGTTGCCGGCGCCGGCCAGCCTCCGGCGTCCCTTCTAGCCGACGTAGATTAAATAATCCAGCGCGACGGCGTTGTGATTATTTCGCAGGGACATCGGCGTCGGCAGATCGATTTGTCTCCCCTTCGTTCCCTAGTCTACGCGGTTGCTCTGCCCCTATGACTGGAGTTGGTCCTCTTCCCTCACCTTGCCCTCATCAGTGGCTTCACCACCGGCTTCACCTCAGGCCTAAGCCTAGGGGCTGCCAGCCTCAGGCTCCCCTCGTTCCCGGGCCCTAGACGGAAACGACGACGAAGCAGACGAAGAACCAGAACGCCCGCCGCCCACCACACCGTGAGGCGGCCGTAAGTTCGAGGGAAATACCCAAAACTAGGGTAAGGGACGTTGCGGTACGACCGAAGTGCAGTGTCATCTCCATAGTGTGACGTTGCGATGGTAGGGAGCAAGGTAATGTAAATTATGGGGTAGCCCGGCGTACTTGTCGTGCTGCGCCTCAGCTCGAAGCTGCTGGGATCGCTGCACAACTCCGCATTATCGCGCGGCTGTGGGCCGATAAAGACGCTCGAACCATAGCTTCGTCTCAAAAGGTACGACGTCCACTTCGGTTCGAGCTCCGAGCGCCGGTCGTCGGGCAGCAATTCGATCAGGCGCACCCCGGTCTCATCGCCGACGTCAAACACGACCTTCGCCTTCAGGCAGCCCTGAACCGGCCGGCTTCCGTGGGTTCGCTGTCGCCTCCGCGACCGCGACCGCCGCCGCGCCCGGCCTCGGATGCGCGGCGAGTACCAGAGCGAATTCAGCAGAATGCGGCGCGATTCGCGTCCGCCGTCGGGCCCCACACACGCCGAGAGCTGCGCGGGCACCAGTGGTGCACGATCGCCGCGCCGCGGCGCCGCGTGCGCTCGAGGAGCGAGTCCTGCCACCGACTGACCTCGAGGGCAGCCCGCCGGGAGCGAGGCGGGGGGAGCCCATCGACGACTCTGGTTTTTATAACTTGACTGTTTTCTATGTGTACTGGGATAAGGAAGAAAGACAGCCTAGTTTTCTAGGTTTTGATTCAGCCTACTCTATGATGAGGGGTCCGGCTACATTGCGGTGTAGGTAACTTGTCACAGGCGGGGCTTAGGTTCTTCGCAGCTGCCTACGCTTCTATGGACAGCGCCTGCGCGCGCCCAAACACCCTGGATATCAAAACAGCAGGAACCCACAAATTGAATGTGGCGCGGCCCCTGCTTATCTGGAGCAGAAGGCAGGTATGATACTGATCACAAGTTAGCTACTTGAAGCTTGTGCTGCTCTTGAGGAGACAATGGACCAAAGCTGTCGATCCTTCCTTATATCGACAGGAGTCCGAAGAGTATCTAGCCGCTGCGAGGTATGCCGATTCTTCTCACCCGTAGATGAATGCGTCAATGCCAGCGCAGCAGAAATCCTAGGCAGCTTGTAACCATCACGAGGGATTGGCTGGACTAGGGTCGAGCCAGCGGATACGCGTCTGCCCTGCTGGATAGCTCTGGATGGCACACCAGAGATCACCAAGGCATGTGGATTGCCGTGAGATGTGCAAAAGGGTTCAAATTGCTGGAGTCGAGTACGAGTATGGTATAACCTGCGTACCGGGGATGGGGGCTCTGTTTTCAAACCAGAAGAATCCATTATTTCTACAAACTCTCGCTCTCTTGAACGTGAGGAGCACACACTGACAGGGGCGTCGGGTCCAGTCTCAAGGCCAGACGAAAGTCGAGACATGCCGAATCAAATTTGTGCTGGTAATAAGCAGCCTCACCACGACATGCATAGTATTGTGCAATTTTGGGACTATATTTAATTGCCACGGAGAGTTCAGTCTCGGCACTGGAAAAGTCGCCCCCATTGAAGAGTGGTATTGCCAGGTTGTAGTGCATCATCGAAATGCGAGTAGTGACTGTCGAATCAAGTGGTGCGCTTGCATAAGCTATACTGAAATCTGCTGTCGCAAGCTCTGTCCTTCCTAATGCCATAAAACAATCCCCGCGGTTTATATAAAATCGATGATCTGGATGATGATCTGAATAACGCATTTCCAGTTCCACCTCCGCCTCGATCGCATGGTTGAGAAGGGTTATAGCATCCGTGTGCTGGAATCGCCGCATTGCTAGAAGTGCCAGATCATTGTATGCTAGATTCCGCTGACGCACAACTTGATACCTGATGTAAAATTTCTCTCACAATCTACAAACAAGGACACTCTACACCAGTCTAAGTGCAATTGAAAGACGGTTCTTGGAGCTGCGCCGCATCTACTTGGGAACGGTTCATACTATATGGACTCAAAATATCAGATTCAGGCCACATAATACTACGATAAGCAAGCGACGCCTTCTCCAGATCTTCTAGAGCCAACTCACATGTCCCTACTTGCCGATACGCGGCGGCTCGCGTAAGAAGCAATTTGATATCATCGGGTACAATCCGAATAGCAGCCGTCAAGAGTGGTATCGCAAGGGGAAAACACCCACGAACCATGTGATATGAAGCTGAACTGTACAGTTCTGATGCCTTAAGTTGCAATGCATCATGGAATCGCCTCACCTCGATATGGTCAGGAGCAAGACTCATAGCTATCGTCATATCTTTCGTGCCCGCTTCTCTAAGCCCAAGTGCCCAAAACAACTTTGCCCGAAAGACATGACATTCAGCCAATGTTAACTTATGTGAATTTACTTCCATGCACGGATGTGTGCTCATATCTATCGCGCGGCCAAGATGCTTCAGTGCCGCATCGAACCTATGAGCGATCATACGTTACTATGGCGCCGATGAAAACCCGCCGGGCACATACGCGCAAAGCTTAGTGTGAGCGATGGCCCGATGTACCAAGAATTGAGAACACAGAGGGTCAAGTTGACTCGCCTCTGCAAAACAATCCAAGGCCGCATGGGCATCCCCTGACCGAAGCCAGTTTAAGCCACGCATGTCTAACATTCTTGCAAGTCGATGTCGTACTATTGCATGCGAGACGTTACCTTGCATGACTACATAACGGAGGTCGATGATTGCCGATTGCCTAGGAACGTTCTATACTTTAAGTTGGGCGAGCACCACGCTGACCAAGACAGGTCGTACAGCTGAGAAAACGCTTCACCCCGTCGTGCGAAGAGTTTCGGGTCGCGCGGGCGTAAAAAAATCAAACGATTGAGTTCCAGAATGCTCTGTTCTACCGGCCTCTCATCTGGTACTCCATCTTGATTCACCGAAGAGATGTTTTGATCGCTCGAATCAAATTTTGCTTTGTGTCTGCGTGCCTCTCGAGCCATGACCATATATTATGGTAGCGCTAAGATAAGTTGATTTTGCCGCTCTGCGCTACTAACAAAGAGTAATGGGTATGTATGTTATGATGGAGGCCAGTGTGGTATTGAGTGGTATGATGGAGCCAGTCGCTAGTCATATATATGCCGAGGTCTATGTTCGTACCATGGTATTTTTCCCATCATGCTTTCTCGA
>NW_008705580.1:645272-651312 GCF_000186865.1 Aureococcus anophagefferens
TCCCCCCCCCCCCCCCCCTCCCGCGCGCGCCCCATTTCTACTCAGTCACCTTAATGATAGCATTGAAGAAAGTAAAGAGCCCCGACCAACTCAGACTCGTCTGCATGGGACAAGGAATTCTATCTGACCATAAAACACTTGAAGGTTTGCATGACTCTAACCCCGCTCAATGAGGCCAAATTTCAATGGTCCCTTCGACATTCGCGCAGCCTGCAAGGTCCCAATTTTCCCGACACATCCAACTCCCATAAATATATGCATTCGTGAGCTTGAAACGGTATCGTGTAAAATGGGTGAGCGTGAAATGTATGCAACCATGCAATTGGTATATTGAGGTCCGTTCAATGTAGCTACTACCTCAAAGAAGCCTACAGAAGAAGACGAAAGCGCGACCGCAGTGTGTGCATGTGTCATACAATAAAGATGACTCCCTCTAACTCGGGACGGGAACTTTTTGCCAATTGTTGTCTATTTCGCCCCAGTACACCCTCTTCGAGCAGCAGGCTGTGGAGGTGTTTCTCGCCGACAACGGCAGGTGTTAGAATATGACTGACGCAGCGGGGTCGCCCGGCTGAAACGACGGTAAAGCAGCCACAACGGACCAGCGGAGTGCCGGCTGTTCGGCGGGTCACCCATTGCACACTTGTAGCTGCTCTCGGCTAAATGGCCCGGCGAGATTGCCGGATAATGCCCGGGCGGCCTCGGCAATTGCCGGTAATTACTGGCATAATACCATACCCTGGTATATTGCCGGCAATCAGCCTGAGGGCGTCCGCGAGCAGCTGGGCTCGAAAGGTCAGACGGAGTCCACCGCAAAAGCCACGAAGCGAATGCCTGGAGCGATATACATACTGGGGCACGTCGAGATTCTGGCAATTACTGGCGAGATTACCCGGGCTATGTTCTCGGCTGTGGTGCTGGAATTAGGCCACCAGGATCTCCAGGCTCAAGTCACTCTGGGTACTCGCCGCCATACTGGAATGCACCGTCCATTGTAATAATGCAGCCACTCTACCAACTCCGCTCCCAAACTAGAGATTAAAGTCGCAGATTCCGTCCACTTGGCCTTTCGTATCTCCCACTAGCCTGAGGCTAAAGGAAGCCCCGAGAAGGAAGCAAGGTAAACTCCTCCCTTGCAGAATCATTTAATCAGAAGCTGTGCCACCACTGGGAATCGCCGCTCCGACGCCCAAGCGTTCAACGACACAGCCAATTCCTGCGAGCAGAGCACCTCCGGAGTCACCCATGGGTACGAGTTGTCCACCGCCGCCACCTAGGCTCCAGGCGTCGCGCTCCACGACCAGCTCAGCGCGAGGGGCTGCCTCTCGGAGGACGAGCGCCGCGCCGAGTCGAGTGCAACATTAGCTCGGTTCGAATCGACCAATGGGAAGCTTAAGGGAAGCTCGCATTCGCGCGCGCGCGGCGACGCCATGGCCTCGATTCCGAGCCGGCCACCTCGGCGCATGACCCCAGCAGCCCCCACGGACTACCCTACAAGTCCGCTGGCCGCGGCGGCGGATACACAGGCACCGGGAAGGCGACCCCCGGACGCGGGTGCCGGCCCTGTGTCCCTTCTATTGAATTAAGGAAGAGAAAGGGGCCTAGGGGCCTAGAGGTAAGCCTAGTAGTGGTCCCAGTAGAGGGGAGGGGCCCTGTGATTGTATCGCTGTACCACACGCGCGTGTTTTTGGACCTAGTCCGTGGCGACGGCTCACGTCATTTGGCGCCTAGGTTGGCGGGGGGGGTGCCAGGGGTGTGCACAGGGTGTGCAGGGGGCGCCGAGACCAGAACTTAAGATTGCCAGGCGAGTGGGTGCTGCTGCAGCCTGGCACATTGCAGGACGCCAAGTAGATTCCAAATTCACAGTGTAATTGACTTTTTGCAGATACACACCTCTGGCATCGTCACGTAATCCCGTGCGCGCAATGAAGAAACTTGGAGTTGCGCCCTTCCACTTGTACATGTCCGAAATATATCAATCCATAAAATCGCTTATGCTGAGACCTGACCTTTTGGCAATTTCAAGAGCTCTTCTAGCTAAACTTGTACAAAAGATTAAGCTACGTGCTCACTCTGATACCACTGCTGAGATGGATCTTTGATAGAGCGCATGTGGAATGGACACTGATTTGTGAGCAGTACTGCTTAATCTGATTAGCTATAAGAAGGGAATCGAGTCTGGACGGCTCTGTGGTGTTCTTCCACGTGGGTGCATCAGCATCCTCGTGTTCCCCATCAGCTTTGCGTTTGTTATGCCATCGCATTTGGTCCTTATGGCGCTCGATATTACGTAAATAGTATTGGAACTTGCCCTGCTCTTCAATTAGATCATCTACCCACTGGCAGCAATGCTCGAGGTAGCGCTCAAGGGGCGCAACTTTGTTTGAGTCAGAGGCAGCGGTGACTATTTGCCGTTTGAGCACGCCCGCAACGCAGAGGTCGTACAAGAACGCTGTTATGAGCCCGGGGTTGCGTATCTTCAGAGGAAGCTCAACAAGGATCGAAGACGGGGCCACAAATGTATTCGACTTGACGCGATACGATGCGATAAATTGTTCTGAGAGCTGAAATGCTTTCACATTTAACGTGCCCCTGCCGGTTTCGACAGGATCATAGAGTAGAACGACACAATTATCGCTAAGATTGTCTTGATAACTAAATTGGGTTTCAACGAGCGGAGTTTGACAAAATGAACCAACATATATGGACTTGTACCATCCAACGCAATTATTATCCACATTTACCTCGCGCAACATCTTCATCATCTCCATTTGGTACTCTTCACCATCAAGATCTTCTATCACACTACCCGAATCAACGTCTCCATATGATTCTCGATCGCCAGGGGAAGGAAAGGGGAAACAATGCGTCACCTCCAAAATTGACCCCTGATCAAGGCCCAATAGTGATCCCGCCACCATCTTCGGAAGTGAGTCACGACAATGTTTGACCTATATGCAGGCAAGTCGAGTACCCATGTTGAATCAGACCCTGTTCCCGAACAAGCTTCAACAGCGCGAGGCCGTCTATGTGCACTTCAGCTACACGATGCCGAGTTTTTATCTACAGAGCTCAAGTTGCACTTAGTCAATTCAGTCAAGTACGCCGAGTGCCCACGGTGGCGATGGATGAGTGTGCACCCGTAACCCACGCCGTCATGGCGGCGAGAATTTATATTTTTAGCACGATTTTTTTTGCGCGAGCATCGCCGTTTTTACTAGGGCGGGATCACGGTAGAGGAGCCCTTAGGGAGTTAGGATAGTTTATTAGCCTCCTAACGTCACTATGACGCCAGTCAAACTACTATCCAGCAGGTGCACTGTCCGGCGACTGTGCACCCTCGCTGAGCCTGGTGCTCTCTGGCACGTCCGAGTCGCTGCGACGCTAACCAGAGATGATCTTGCACCAGTCTAGTGGCTCGTCTAGCCATCCCCTGCCTATAAAGACTTCTGGCAACAGCCAGTTTGTGTTAGAACCCGCGTATGCTAGTATGAAGCACCAGCATAGTACAGCATGAGCATAGCCAGTATAAGGCAGACTTAGCATAGCCAGCATAGGCCAGTATGAGCGTCCCAGCATAGGGAGGATAGCATAGTCCCGAGTTAGGGTAGTATAGCCCAAGGAGCGGAATGTAGGCTCCTTAGGTAGCTGGCTTATCGCCAAGCGCACTTTGATTGTGCTTAATCACACTCGCGTTCTAAGGGCGATATTCGCCGCTTTATCAGTTTGGACTTTGCTGAAGACTTGAAACTGGATTAGAATGAATTAAGGAAGGGAAGGGAAACTAGCAGGATGCTGGCGCGGCTACCGGCACAGCGAGCTCATCTGCTTTCCACCCTGCGCCGGCGGGATATGTTAGGCGCCAGACCCGGGGCTCTTACGGGGCTCTTAAGGGCGACTAAGGAGGGGGGCAACTCGCAAACTCAGCTTCGTTGGGTTTCCCAGGCCCGATGATCACGTCGTCCGACGACGACGAAGCGCGACGACGACGGCCTCGACGACGGCGCCTAGGAACGCGCGGGGCGCGCGCGTGGCGATTCTCAACCATCCCTCGGCACCAGCCGATACGACGCGACGCGCCGCCGCACGCCGCGCCGCGACCGCGCCGCGCGCGCCGCCGGCGTCGCGGAGGGCCGCGCCGAGAGGCTCGTCGACGGACATGGTTAGAAGTTCTAATCGCTCGCCGCTTTAGAATCTGGAGGCCGATCTTGACTCACGACCTGAAAGTTCACCAAAGGAGCAACATAACTGCAACAAAAATTCGCACAGTAGGATAGTCGGGACCAAGTAGTGAAGTTGATTAAGTCGTCACACCCAAGTGAGAAGGAGCGAGGTAGGGCGACCAGCTCGCGTAGCAAAGATAGGCCCTTTTTTTTGTCGGCCACTGGGCATGAGATTTGCAAATCCCCATCGAATGTGTGTAAAGTAAGTGTGTAATAGTGTTGCGTTCAGGCCGTCCTCATCATTGGTCAGCTGGAATACTTTAAGCGATCCATCATCGAAAGTAGCGAGGATCTCATTTTTACCGGAAGTTACCACTTCGACAGCTTTTGCAGTCTGCGATATGTTCGGGAGACGCCTGGCACATCTCGAGTCGAGACCCAGGGCATCGGAAGGAGCAGTATGGTCGTCAATCGGCCAAAGAAGGATACCCCCTTCTCCATTGGAGACAGCAACAATTATTGTGCCGATTTTGTTCAAGGATGGCACACCACAGCAGCTTGGGTTGCATCTGCGCAGACCACCAAGAGTCAAGCAGACAGGATTGTCTTGTTTCCAAACTCGGACAGTAGCGTCCGCGCAGGGAGCGATCGTAATGCTTCCATCGAGCACGCAGAGCCCAATGATGGCACCACCACAGGTAAGCAGCGTAGTAGGTGGCCTACGTGCAAGAAATGTCTCTCGTCACGCAAGTTGTCGATCTCTATATCGCGCTATCGTGCAATGGCGCGGCAATCTTCTCATGTAGTTCCTGGCCAGAAAGCTATCCTCAAAAAGTGACACTGGAATTGGCGCGTCTGCGATGAGCCCTGAGACTTGTCTCCAAACCACGGCACCTTGGCATTGGGTAGCAGCCACGAGCACATCGTTGAATAAGCGGAGATCAACTACCATGCTAGGCAGGGTTTGGAGCGTCGTAAGAGCGCAGTGAGCGGGGCCATCCCTCATGGACATAATTGATACCTGCGTGGGATTTTAGCTAAAACGATCGATCTGACACGCGCACGGCAACCATAAACTAATTGTTTGCTGCTATACTCGTTACTGATCGCCCCGCTGCGATAACAGCAAGCGCAGCAGAGGCGCAAACGCACTGAGCTACAGCCTCTCCAGCAAGATAGGAATCAGCGCCAACAGCTGCCTGTATGTCCTCGCCATTACAGCATCGAAACCTCTGAAACGTTTTACGAATTTATTCGCCGCGGTTTGAAGTGTGCGGAGTTCACATCGTA
This sequence comes from Aureococcus anophagefferens, assembly GCF_000186865.1. NCBI lineage: Eukaryota > Pelagophyceae > Pelagomonadales > Pelagomonadaceae > Aureococcus > Aureococcus anophagefferens. The sequence continues at coordinate 650,726 of NW_008705580.1, forward strand.
AATCAAGGTAATACGCGCGGGCAGCGCAGATCCCGATATCCCTATTACTGCTACAGGTGAGATGAGGCCACTAGGTTCTGGGTGAAAGCACTCAAGACTACCACCGCTCCCCGTGGCAAAGAGGAACCGACTTGACCAGGCAATGGCTTCAATAGCACCCAAGGGAGGTTCAATATGTGGATTTTTCTCCGTCCCCGCTCGCCTACAGTAAACCACATTGTCGAGCCTGTGTCAATAAACATCTAAATTTGGTTGAAAGGCCTGCCATTGAATAGCCCAGGAAGACCACTCAGACTGCTGCCACTCAATCGACGTGCATTGGACAACGACAATGTGTCCATCTGATGATGCGACCGCAATGCGATCGCTGCAGTCTGGATCGCGAGCTAGCTGGATAATAGATTTCGGCGAGTCAAAGACCTTGATACATTGAGCAACGACACCCAATGTAGTTGTTGGCAAGATTGGTGGTAGTGTTGACTCTCGGGCCAAAAGCTGCGCCGCAACATAGCGTGCCCGGCTCTTACAATGTGCATCAGCACGACCCTGTCGGACTGAGATGCACATCAGTCTATACATGGCCTCGG